>NC_088212.1:3222362-3342362 GCF_036934945.1 Oncorhynchus masou masou | reverse complement strand
CAGCCTCTCCTCCTCTCAGCCTCTCCTCCTCCAAGCCTCTCCTCCTCTCAGCCTCTCCTCCTCTAAGCCCCTCCTCCTCTCAGCCTCTCCTCCTCTAAGCCTCTCTTCCTCTAAGCCTCTCCTCCTCTCAGCCTCCTCTCCTCTAAGCCCCTCCTCCTCTCAGCCTCTCCTCCTCTAAGCCTCTCCTCCTCTAAGCCCCTCCTCCTCTAAGCCTCTCCTCCTCTCAGCCTCTCCTCCTCCAAGCCTCTGCTCCTCTAAGCCTCTCCTCCTCTAAGCCCCTCCTCCTCTCAGCCTCTCCTCCTCCAAGCCTCTCCTCCTCTCAGCCTCTCCTCCTCCAAGCCTCTCCTCCTCTCAGCCTCTCCTCCTCTCAGCCTCTCCTCCTCTAAGCCTCTCTTCCTCTAAGCCTCTCCTCCTCTCAGCCTCTCCTCCTCTAAGACACTCCTCCTCTCAGCCTCTCAGCCTCTCCTCCTCTAAGCCCCTCCTCCTCTAAGCCTCTCCTCCTCTCAGCCTCTCCTCCTCCAAGCCTTTGCTCCTCTAAGCCCCTCCTCCTCTAAGCCCCTCCTCCTCTAAGCCTCTCCTCCTCTCAGCCTCTCCTCCTCTAAGCCTCTCCTCCTCTCAGCCTCTCCTCCTCTAAGCCTCTCCTCCTCTCATCCTCTCCTCCTCTCAGCCTCTCCTCCTCCAAACCTCTCCTCCTCTCAGCCTCTCCTCCTCCAAGCCTCTCCTCCTCTCATCCTCTCCTCCTCTAAGCCCCTCCTCCTCTCATCCTCTCCTCCTCTAAGCCCCTCCTCCTCTCAGTCTCTCCTCCTCTCAGCCTCTCCTCCTCTCAGCCTGTCCTCCTCTCAGCCCCTCCTCCTCTAAGCCCCTCCTCCTCTAAGCCCCTCCTCCTCTCAGCCTCTCCTCCTCTAAGCCTCTCCTCCTCTCCTCCTCTCCTCCTCTAAGCCTCTCCTCCTCTCATCCTCTCCTCCTCTCCTCCTCTCCTCCTCTAAGCCTCTCCTCCTCTAAGCCTCTCCTCCTCTCCTCCTCTCCTCCTCTAAGCCTCTCCTCCTCTCATCCTCTCCTCCTCTCCTCCTCTCCTCCTCTAAGCCTCTCCTCCTCTCCTCCTCTCCTCCTCTAAGCCTCTCCTCCTCTCCTCCTCTCCTCCTCTCAGCCTCTCCTCCTCTAAGCTTCTCAGTCAGCTGATGATTTAGCCTAAATGTAGCATTAAGAGAGATAGACCTTTCCTAAAGGTTCCAGGGACCAAAGCTTGTTTATTATTTTACTTCCCCGTCTTTTTCCTGATTTTTGTGTTTGAATAAAAACATGTTGAGGGCATCATGGGTGGCAGCAATCGTGTTGCTAGTGGGTCTCTGGTGAAAGAAACACACACAGTGACGTGCAGTGTCAAGCCCAGGCCTCAGCAGCCTGGCTGGTCTAACATAACACTGATTACAATAGACTGCATGTCATCTCCTGTTATAACATGAGACAGACTGGGCTATCCTCTGAGAGTTACATAGAAAAACAATACACACACACACAGAGAAATTAGAGTATGACACGCAGTCTGAGGTTGGAGCTGTGATAGGGCTGTGTTAGTGCTTTGTTAGATGCTGTGTTAGAGCTGTGTTAGATGCTGTGTTAGAGCTGGTTTAGATGCTGTGTTACATGCTGTGTTAGATGCTGTGTTAGATGCTGTGTTAGTGCTGTGGTAGATGCTGTGTTAGTGCTGTGTTAGATGCTGTGTTAGATGCTGTGTTAGATGCTGTGTTAGTGCTGTGTTAGATGCTGTGTTAGATGCTGTGTTAGTGCTGTGGTAGATGCTGTGTTAGTGCTGTGTTAGATGCTGTGTTAGATGCTGTGTTAGATGCTGTGTTAGAGCTGTGTTAGATGCTGTGTTAGATGCTGTGTTAGATGCTGTGTTAGAGCTGTGTTACATGCTGTGTTACATGCTGTGTTAGATGCTGTGTTAGAGCTGTGTTAGATGCTGTGTTAGATGCTGTGTTAGATGCTGTGATAGGGCTGTGTTAGTGCTGTGTTAGAGCTGTGTTAGATGCTGTGTTAGATGCTGTGTTAGAGCTGTGTTAGATGCTGTGTTAGATGCTGTGATAGGGCTGTGTTAGTGCTGTGTTAGAGCTGTGTTAGTGCTGTGTTAGATGCTGTGTTAGTGCTGTGTTAGATGCTGTGTTAGATGCTGTGTTAGAGCTGTGTTAGATGCTGTGTTAGATGCTGTGTTAGAGCTGTGTTAGATGCTGTGTTAGATGCTGTGATAGGGCTGTGTTAGTGCTGTGTTAGTGCTGTGTTAGATGCTGTGTTAGTGCTGTGTTAGATGCTGTGTTAGATGCTGTGTTAGAGCTGTGTTAGATGCTGTGTTAGAGCTGTGTTAGATGCTGTGTTAGATGCTGTGTTAGAGCGGTGTTAGATGCTGTGTTAGATGCTGTGTTAGGAGCTGTGTTAGAGCTGTGTTAGATGCTGTGTTAGAGCTGTGTTAGATGCTGTGTTAGAGCTGTGTTAGATGCTGTGTTAGAGCTGGTTTAGATGCTGTGTTACATGCTGTGTTAGATGCTGTGTTAGAGCTGTGTTAGATGCTGTGTTAGATGCTGTGTTAGATGCTGTGATAGGGCTGTGTTAGTGCTGTGTTAGAGCTGTGTTAGATGCTGTGTTAGATGCTGTGTTAGAGCTGTGTTAGATGCTGTGATAGGGCTGTGTTAGTGCTGTGTTAGTGCTGTGTTAGTGCTGTGTTAGATGCTGTGTTAGTGCTGTGTTAGATGCTGTGTTAGATGCTGTGTTAGATGCTGTGTTAGTGCTGTGTTAGATGCTGTGTTAGATGCTGTGTTAGATGCTGTGTTAGAGCTGTGTTAGATGCTGTGTTAGATGCTGTGTTAGAGCTGTGTTAGATGCTGTGTTAGAGCTGTGTTATATGCTGTGTTAGATGCTGTGTTAGAGCGGTGTTAGATGCTGTGTTAGATGCTGTGTTAGGAGCTGTGTTAGAGCTGTGTTAGATGCTGTGTTAGAGCTGTGTTAGATGCTGTGTTAGAGCTGTGTTAGATGCTGTGTTAGAGCTGGTTTAGATGCTGTGTTTGTGCTGTGTTAGATGCTGTGTTAGAGCTGTGTTAGATGCTGTGTTAGAGCTGTGTTAGATGCTGTGTTAGATGCTTGTTAGAGCTGTGTTAGAGCTGTGTTACAGCGGTAGAGCTGTGTTAGATGCTGTGTTAGATGCTGTGTTAGATGCTGTAGAGCTGTGTTAGATGCTGTAGAGCTGTGTTAGAGCTGTGTTAGAGCTGTGTTAGAGCTGTGTTAGATGCTGTAGAGCTGTGTTAGATGCTGTAGAGCTGTGTTAGATGCTGTAGAGCTGTGTTAGATGCTGTAGAGCTGTGTTAGAGCTGTGTTAGATGCTGTAGAGCTGTGTTAGATGCTGTAGAGCTGTGTTAGATGCTGTAGAGATGTATTATATGCTGTAGAGCTGTGTTAGATGCTGTAGAGCTGTGTTAGATGCTGTAGAGATGTATTAGATGCTGTAGAGCTGTGTTAGATGCTGTAGAGCTGTGTTAGATGCTGTAGAGATGTATTAGATGCTGTAGAGCTGTGTTAGATGCTGTAGAGCTGTGTTAGATGCTGTAGAGCTGTGTTAGATGCTGTAGAGCTGTGTTAGAGCTGTGTTAGAGCTGTGTTAGATGCTGTAGAGCTGTGTTAGATGCTGTAGAGCTGTGTTAGATGCTGTAGAGCTGTGTTAGATGCTGTAGAGCTGTGTTAGATGCTGTAGAGCTGTGTTAGAGCTGTGTTAGAGCTGTGTTAGAGCTGTGTTAGAGCTGTGTTAGAGCTGTGTTAGATGCTGTAGAGCTGTGTTAGATGCTGTAGAGCTGTGTTAGATGCTGTAGAGCTGTGTTAGATGCTGTAGAGCTGTGTTAGATGCTGTATTAGATGCTGTAGAGCTGTGTTAGAGCTGTGCTGCTTTGTGAACTGGGCCACGTCCGGATTGTTAAAAGACAGATGGACTGGTATGAATTCCACCCCCCCCCCCCCTACCCCCCACACACACACACACTACACACTACACCCACTACACCCACTATTCCTGACCAGGGGATAGGACATGACAGGAAGGATCACAAGCTAGTGTCCTCAACAATGTCATTCTGTATTGATCCATCGGGATATAACAGAGACAACATATACTGTTTTTCAATCCAGCACTGTCTGAGGGTTTATTTTATATTGAAATCATTTTGTGGTTCAAATGGTGTCTTTTTATTTCTACAATATATATTTATATTTTTAACTGCAATGCACTTTAGTTACTTGCACAAACAAACCAATGTTGTTTGTGATCTGTACTACAGTGAAATTAAATGTTGTTTGTGATCTGTACTACAGTGAAATTAAATGTTGTTTGTGATCTGTACTACAGTGAAATTAAATGTTGTTTGTGATCTGTACTACAGTGAAATTAAATGTTGTTTGTGATCTGTTCTACAATGAAATTAAATGTTGTTTGTGATCTGTACTACAGTGAAATTAAAGGAAAGTGACAAAGGAGTTTGACCCCATCGTTTATGTTAAGCACCTGCAAAACTTGTCAAATGTTAACATCTCCTAGTTCACACACATCCTAAACATCTCCTAGTTCACACACATCCTAAACATCTCCTAGTTCACACACATCCTAAACATCTCCTAGTTCACACACATCCTAAACATCTCCTAGTTCACACACATCCTAAACATCTCCTAGTTCACACATGTCCTAAACATCTCCTAGTTCACACACATGTCCTAAACATCTCCTAGTTCACACACATCCTAAACATCTCCTAGTTCACACACATCCTAAACATCTCCTAGTTCACACACATCCTAAACATCTCCAAGTTCACACACATCCTAAACATCTCCTAGTTCACACACATGTCCTAAACATCTCCTAGTTCACACACACATCCTAAACATCTCCAAGTTCACACACATCCTAAACATCTCCTAGTTCACACACATGTCCTAAACATCTCCTAGTTCACACACATCCTAAACATCTCCTAGTTCACACACATCCTAAACATCTCCTAGTTCACACACATGTCTTAAACATCTCCTAGTTCACACACGTCCTAAACATCTCCCAGTTCACACACACATCCTAAACATCTCCTAGTTCACACATGCATCTTAGCATCTTATAGTTCACGGTCAGTCTCTGCAGGTCCCAGAAATATAGAGATCAGGTTGGTCACACTGGAAACGTAGTGACATTGTTAATGTTCCCTCAATAGAACTATTGTTGGTTTTCATGTCCAGGGGAAATGTTAAGATAATGATTAGGGGACTACGCCTGTCTATCTTTCTCCTACGCTGAGACTGACACTTCTCACCCCTTTAGGGGGATAGAGAGGCATAAATACGGTCTCTGGTTGGAGGAAACATAATTCACCATGGGAAGTTTTATCATAGTTTATTCGGTTGTATTGTGATATGTGTATATGTATGTATGTACTATGTATTTGTGGAATTAGAGTCTTTAACTAAAGGCACATCAACTCACAAACACCAGTCAGATTCAGGAGACTGTATTTCGCCGATGTTACAATTGTTTCAATTGTCTCTTGCTCAAGTGACAATATATTGGCAATGTAGAGAAAACAAAATGTACACACACACATATATAAGCAAATACCCACAAACACACACAAAAAAGACACCAACACCTTCTAATTTGTGTGAATACAAGCTTTTGTTAACATGTAAACATACACCTCAAATCATGCAAATCCCAGACCTAATAAAATAAAAACAATAAACATGTCTCTGACCTTGCCAACAAATGTCCAACCTCATTGGAGTAGCTTTTGTTGACATACAAACATTGGTTGATAATAACAACAATAACTGGCTAGAGAATGTAGCTTTTCTCTGCCAACTCTATTATATTGGCCTCTCTTTCTAACCATTATACATTGTAATGTAACAACAGCCTAGTAAATCAACTGCTGGGGGGGGGGGTGGCTTTGATGTCCCGCAGGCTGCAGATTCAATGCATATTTCGCCCCATCCTGTTACCTTGCTCTTTGCCTTATGCATCTGTTTAAACGGAGCAACACAATGTAGAGAAACAAAAACACATTTTAATAAACAAACAGAAAGACACAGCCTCCAGTCAACAATGTAAAATTACATAAAAACGCTGTATAGGACATTGTTGTATTTAGGGTTATAATGTTGACGTTATTATAATGTAATTCTAATAAAAAATGGTGTTGTAATTCTAAATAATTGAAAGTGATTTCATCTGAATTGTGATTGGTTGGTAGATATTAGTCCAGGCTCATTCAAAACACGTTTAACATTGAACGAATGTAAATGTAAATATTTGCAACTCAACGATAGAGAAGAAGAACGATCACATTTCTTTCCAGTGTCAAAACGTTTAACCGTGTTTTCTGTATTTGTTTTATTTTTATTTTTTTGGGGGGGGGCATGGAACACGATGAATCTGTTCCTCATCACAACGACACCCCAGTATAAACACGACGACTTCAGGTACACGGGAAGAAGATAAGAGAAACCAGCCTTCGTGCCATACCCATCCCCGCAAGTGAATGTCTCGACATATGATCCAGAACACAGGAAGTAGAGCAGTGAATAGAGGCAACATCAGCTAGCCAGGCTTTTGCTTTTTTGTTTTGTGTGTTGTTGTTCCCGTCAGGGAATCACTTGCAACCGGGCAGACAAAGCATTAAAACATGGACGGGTCGTCATCTTTGACTCATTCAACCAATGATAGGGGGGAGAGGAGAGCCAACGGCGTATGGAACCGGCTAACCCAAGGCAAACACAACAAGGCAGCGAGGGCTTTTAAATGAGCTTGGGAGGGGGGGGGGGTATAAAGGTATATGTGCTGCGGACACCCGGCACCTCACATCACACACAATGTTTCCTTTTATTCAAAATCCATTAGCAACCCTCCCGACATTATAAAAATACACATTTATTTTGGCCAAAATTGGATGAAAACACCACTTCAGAGCTCTTGGAGGGAGTGAAGTAGCTGTTCCGGGCCTGTGGTATTTCTGTGTGTTTTCAATCTGGTTTCATTAGATAGGTTTGGGTAGTGCAGGGGTGGGCAGTGGGAGACCTATTCACCAAGCCTGCTATTCTGCTTTTACAATGATGATTATTTAATGAACACATAGAATTCATATTTTTATGCACTCCTGTGTGTGTGTGTGTGTGTGTGTGTGTGTGTGTGTGTGTGTGTGTGTGTGTGTGTGTGTGTGTGTGTGTGTGTGTGTGTGTGTGTGTGTGTGTGTGTGTGTGTGTGTGTGTGTGTGTGTGTGTGTGTGTGTGCGTGTGCGTGTGCGCGTGCGCGTGTGTGTGTGTGTGCGTGTGCGCGTGTTCAAACCTGAAGCTTGGTGTTGTTGGTACCAGTTAGTCAGACATGAGATGTGTTAGCAGGATAATGGCCCAGCTGGACCAGAGGGTAGATGGAACAGAGTGTAGATGGAATAGAGTGCAGAAGGAATAGAGAGTGGATGGAATAGAGTGTAGATGGAACATAATGTAGATTGAATAGAGTGTATATGGAATAGAGTAGAGTGAAGATAGACTAGCGTGTAGATGGAATAGAGTGTAGATGGAATAGAGTGTCGATGGAATAGAGTGTAGATGGAATAGAGTAGAGTGTAGATGGAATAGAGTGTAGATGGACTAGAGTAGAGTGTAGATGGAATAGAGTGTAGAGTGTAGATGGAATAGAGTAGAGTATAGATGGAGTAGAGTGTAGATGGAATAGAGTAGAGTGTAGATGGAATAGAGTAGAGTGTAGATGGAATAGAGTGTAGATGGAATAGAGTAGAGTGTAGATGGAATAGAGTGTAGATGGAGTAGAGTGTTGATGGAATAGGGTGTAGATGGAATAGAGTAGAGTGTAGATGGAGTAGAGTGTAGATGGAATAGAGTAGTGTGTAGATGGAATAGAGTGTAGATGGAATAGAGTAGAGTGTAGATGGAATAGAGTGTAGATGCACTGTATCACAACTCCAGTGGGTCAGAAGTTTACATACACTAAATTGCTGCCTTTAAACAGCTTGGAAAAGTCCAGAAAATGATGTCATGGCTTTAGAAGCTTCTGATTTTCATAATTTGAGTCTTTTGGAGGTGTACCTGTGGATGGATTTCAAGGCATACTTTCAAACGCTGTGCCTCTTTGCTTGAGAACATGGGACAATCTAAAGAAATCAGCCAAGACCTCAGAAAAAAACGTTTTTTAGACCTCTACAAGTCTGGTTCATCCTTGGGAGCAGTTTCCAAACGCCTGAAGATACCACCTTCATCTGTACAAACAATAGTACTCAAGTATGAACACCATGGGACCACGCAACTGTCATACCGCTCAGGAAGGGGACGCATTTTGTCTCTTAGAGATGAATGTACTTTGGTGCAAAAAGTGCAAATCAATCCCAGAACAACAGCAAAGGTCCTTGTGGAGATGCTGGAGGAAACAGGTTCAAAATTATCTATATCCACAGTAAAATTAGTGCTATATCGACATAAATAGCCCACCCAATCTACCTACTTGAGAACTACTTCTCAACTAGCCTACCTGGTTAAATAAAGGTTAAATGTTGTTTTATTTGTTTTAAACAACCTGGAAGGCCGCTCAGCAAGGAAGAAGCCACTGCTCCAAAACCTCCATGAAAAAGCCAGACTACGGTTTGCAACTGCACATGGGGATAAAGATCGTACTTTTTGGAGAAACGTCCTCTGGTCTGATGAAACAAAAATATAACTGTTTGGCCATAATCACCATTGTTATGTTTGGATGACAAAGTGGGAGGCTTGCAAGCCGAAGAACACCATCCCAACCGTGAAGCACGGGGGAGGTAGCATCATGTTGTGGAGGTGCTTTGCTGCAGGAGGGACTGGTGCACTTCACAAAATAGATGGCATCATGAGGATGGAAAATTATGTGGATATATTGAAGCAACATCTCAAGACATCAGTCAGGAAGTTAAAGCTTGTCACAAATGGGTCTTCCAAATGGACAACGACCCCAAGCATACTTCCAAAGTTGTGGCAAAATGGCTTTAGGACAACAAAGTCAAGGTATTGGAGTGGCCATCACAAAGCCCTGACCTCAATCCTATAGATAATTTGTTGGCAGAACTGAAAAAGCATGTGAGAGCAAGGAGGCCTACAAACTGACTCAGTTACACCAGCTCTGTCAGGAGGAACATGCCGAAATTCACCCAACTTATTGTGGGAAGCTTGTGGAAGGCTACCCAAAACGTTTGACCAAAGTGAAACAATTTAAAGGCAATGCTACCAAATACTGATTGAAAATATGGAAACTTCTGACCCACTTGGAATGTGATGAAAGAAACAAAAGCTGAAATAAATCATTCTCTCTACTATTAATCTGACATTTCATGTTCTTAAAATAAAGTGGTGATCCAAACTGACCCAATAAATTGATATTTTACTGGGATTACATGTCAGGATTTGTGAAAGACTGAGTTTAAATCAAATTTGGCTGAGTCGTATGTAAACTTCCGACTTCAACTATATATATGTCTCCGCCTTATTGTAGATGGTAGTGGGGTGAATAGGCAGTGCCTCAGGTGGCTGAGGTTTTTGATGATCTTTTGGATTTCCTGTGGCACCAGGTGGTGTAGATGTCCTGGAAGACACCACCCTCTGGAGAGCCCTGCGGTTGTGGACAGTGCCATACCAGGTGGTGATAAAGCCCGACAGGATGCTCTCGATGGTGCATCTGTCGACATTCGTGAGGGTGTTAGAGGGCCAAGCCCCCAAAAAAAATGTAGCCGGCTGAAGTTAAAGAGGCGGTGTTTCTCCTTCTTCTTTACCACACTGTCTGTGTGGCTGGACCATTTCAGGTTGTCTGCACACCGAGGGAAACTTTTCACCCTCTCTGCTGCCCTGTCGAAGTGGATGAGGGCCTGCTCCATCTTCTGTCTCCTGAAGTCCACGATCAGCACCTTCTTTTTGTTGACGTTGAGGGAGAGGTTATTTTCCTGGCACCACTCCACCAGGGCCCTCACCTCCTCCCTGTAGGCCGTCTCCTTGTTGTTGGTAATCAGAACTACCACTCCACCAGGGCCCTCACCTCCTCCCTGTAGGCCGTCTCGTTGTTGTTGGTAATCAGAACTACCACTCCACCAGGGCCCTCACCTCCTCCCTGTAGGCCGTCTCGTTGTTGTTGGTAATCAGAACTACCACTCCACCAGGGCCCTCACCTCCTCCCTGTAGGCCGTCTCGTTGTTGTTGGTAATCAGAACTACCACTCCACCAGGGCCCGCACCTCCTCCCTGTAGGCCGTCTCCTTGTTGTTGGTAATCAGACCTACCACTCCACCAGGGCCCGCACCTCCTCCCTGTAGGCCGTCTCCTTGTTGTTGGTAATCAGACCTACCACTCCACCAGGGCCCTCACCTCCTCCCTGTAGGCCGTCTCGTTGTTGTTGGTAATCAGAACTACCACTCCACCAGGGCCCTCACCTCCTCCCTGTAGGCCGTCTCCTTGTTGTTGGTAATCAGACCTACCACTCCACCAGGGCCCGCACCTCCTCCCTGTAGGCCGTCTCCTTGTTGTTGGTAATCAGACCTACCACTCCACCAGGGCCCTCACCTCCTCCCTGTACGCCGTCTCGTTGTTGTTGGTAATCAGAACTACCACTCCACCAGGGCCCTCACCTCCTCCCTGTAGGCCGTCTCCTTGTTGTTGGTAATCAGACCTACCACTCCACCAGGGCCCTCAGCTCCTCCCTGTAGGCCGTCTCGTTGTTGTTGGTAATCAGAACTACCACTCCACCAGGGCCCTCACCTCCTCCCTGTAGGCCGTCTCGTTGTTGTTGGTAATCAGAACTACCACTCCACCAGGGCCCTCACCTCCTCCCTGTAGGCCGTCTCGTTGTTGTTGGTAATCAGACCTACCACTCCACCAGGGCCCTCACCTCCTCCCTGTAGGCCGTCTCGTTGTTGTTGGTAATCAGAACAACCACTCCACCAGGGCCCTCACCTCCTCCCTGTAGGCCGTCTCGTTGTTGTTGGTAATCAGAACAACCACTCCACCAGGGCCCTCACCTCCTCCCTGTAGGCCGTCTCCTTGTTGTTGGTAATCAGAACTACCACTCCACCAGGGCCCTCACCTCCTCCCTGTAGGCCGTCTCGTTGTTGTTGGTAATCAGAACAACCACTCCACCAGGGCCCTCACCTCCTCCCTGTAGGCCGTCTCCTTGTTGTTGGTAATCAGAACTACCACTCCAGCAGGGCCCTCACCTCCTCCCTGTAGGCCGTCTCCTTGTTGTTGGTAATCAGACCTACCACTCCACCAGGGCCCTCACCTCCTCCCTGTAGGCTGTCTCCTTGTTGTTGGTAATCAGAACTACCACTCCACCAGGGCCCTCAGCTCCTCCCTGTAGGCCGTCTCCTTGTTGTTGGTAATCAGACCTACCACTCCACCAGGGCCCTCACCTCCTCCCTGTAGGCCGTCTCCTTGTTGTTGGTAATCAGAACTACCACTCCACCAGGACCTTCACCTCCTTCCTGTAGGCTGCCTCATCACTGTTGATAATCAGGCCTACCATTGTTGTGTCATTGGAAAACTTGAGTTGGAGGCGTGCATGGCCACGCAGTCATGGGTGAACAGGGATTACAGAAGGGGGCTGAGCACACTCCCTTGTGGGGCCCCCGTGTTGAGTGTCGAGGGTCAGCGTGGCCGATGTGTTGTTACGTACCTTCACCTTGCTGTGATTAAATACCATGGTTCATGCTTTCAGTTGGTGTGAATGCTGGCATCTGTCAAGGGTTTTTTGGGTTGGAGAAGTTCTAATCGTCACAGCAGAAACAGTTTCCCCTGCATCCCCATGCTATGTTAGCTGCCAATGTTAGCATTTACCTGCATCCCCGTGCTATGTTAGCTGCCAATGTTAGCATTTACCTGCGTCCCCGTGCTATGTTAGCTGCCAATGTTAGCGTGTACCTGCATCCCCGTGCTATATTAGCTGCCAATGTTAGCGTGTACTTGCGTCCCCGTGCTATGTTAGCTGCCAATGTTAGCGGGTACCTGCGTCCCCGTGCTATGTTAGCTGCCAATGTTAGTGTGTATTTGCGTCCCTGTGCTATGTTAGCTGCCAATGTTAGCGGGTACCTGCGTCCCCGTGCTATGTTAGCTGCCAATGTTAGCGGGTACCTGCATCCCCTTGCTATGTTAGCTGCCAATGTTAGCGTGTACTTGCGTCCCCGTGCTATGTTAGCTGCCAATGTTAGCCTGTACCTGCGTCCCCGTGGCACTAATTGAACACTTGTATCTTCCACAGCGGCACCAGGAGACCGGGAGTCCAATGTCTCCAACATGCTGTTGCCCATGGCTCCCTTCCAGCTGCGACAGCGTGCGTCGTCCTACGAGGCAGACCCGTGTTTAACAGCAGCCACACACAGCAGACACATCAGGCCCTCGGCCCATGCCACCTGAAACTTTAATGCAGACACTGAGAGACACGAGGAGAGACGCGGGAGGAGGAGAGGGGCGGAGGAGAAGAGCGGAGAAGAGGAGCAGTGACATATGTGTACAGGGAATAGTTCCAGAGACAGTAATCCACACAACCCAATGGTGTGTTGTAATAGCCAAGGGTGTGTTGTAATAACCAAGGGTGTGTTGTAATAACCGAGGGTGTGTTGTAATAGCTGAAGGTGTGTTGTAGTAACCAAGGGTGTGTTGTAATATCCGAGGGTGTGTTGTAATAACCGAGGGTGTGTTGTAATAGCCGAGGGTGTGTTGTAATAGCCGAGGGTGTGTTGTAATAGCCGAGGGTGTGTTGTAATAGCCGAGGGTGTGTTGTAAAAGCCAAGGGTGTGTTATAATAACCAAGCGTGTGCTGTAATAACCAAGGGTGTGTTGTAATAGCCAAGGGTGTGTTGTAATAGCCAAGGGAGTGTTGTAATAACCAAGGGTGTGTTGTAATAGCTGAGGGTGTGTTGTAATAACCAAGGGTGTGTTGTAATAGCCGAGGGTGTGTTGTAATAACCAAGTGTGTGTTGTAATAGCCGAGGGTGTGTTGTAATATCCCAGGGTGTGTTGTAACATCCCAGGGTGTGTTGTAATAACCAAGGGTGTGTTGTAATAACCAAGGGTGTGTTGTAAAAGCCAAGGGTGTGTTGTAATAACCAAGTGTGTGTTGTAATAGCCGAGGGTGTGTTGTAATAACCAAGTTTGTGTTGTAATAGCCGAGGGTGTGTTGTAATAGCCGAGGGTGTGTTGTAATAGCCGAGGGTGTGTTGTAATAGCCGAGGGTGTGTTGTAATAGCCGAGGGTGTGTTGTAATAGCCGAGGGTGTGTTGTAAAAACCAAGGGTGTGTTGTAATAGCCAAAGGTGTGTTGTAATAACCAAGGGTGTGTTGTAATAGCTGAGGGTGTGTTGTAATAGCTGAGGGTGTGTTGTAATAACCGAGGGTGTGTTGTAATAGCCGAGGGTGTGTTGTAATAACCGAGGGTGTGTTGTAATAACCGAGGGTGTGTTGTATCAACCGAGGGTGTGTTGTAATAGCTGAGGGTGTGTTGTAATAACCAAGGGTGTGTTGTAATAGCCGAGGGTGTGTTGTAATAGCTGAGGGTGTGTTGTAATAGCCGAGGGTGTGTTGTAAAAACCAAGGGTGTGTTGTAATAACCAAGGGTGTGTTGTAAAAGCCAAGGGTGTGTTGTAATAGCCGAGGGTGTGTTGTAAAAACCAAGGGTGTGTTGTAATAACCAAGGGTGTGTTGTAAAAGCCAAGGGTGTGTTGTAATAACCAAGCGTGTGTTGTAATAGCCGAGGGTGTGTTGTAATAACCAAATGTGTGTTGTAATAGCCGAGGGTGTGTTGTAATAGCCGAGGGTGTGTTATAATAGCCGAGGGTGTGTTGTAAAAACCAAGGGTGTGTTGTAATAGCCAAAGGTGAGTTGTAATAACCAAGGGTGTGTTGTAATAACCAAGGGTGTGTTGTAATAAACAAAGGTGTGTTGTAGTAGTCAAGGGTGTGTTGTATTAGCCGAGGGTGTGTTGTAATAACCGAGGGTGTGTTGTAATAGCCGAGGGTGTGTTGTAATAGCCGAGGGTTTGTTGTAATAACCGAGGGTGTGTTGTAATAGCCGAGGGTGTGTTGTAATAGCCGAGGGTGTGTTGTAATAACCGAGGGTGTGTTGTAATAACCGAGGGTGTGTTGTAATAGCCGAGGCTGTGTTGTAATAGCCGAGGGTGTGTTGTAATAGCCGAGGGTGTGTTGTAATAGCCGAGGGTGTGTTGTAATAGCCGAGGGTGTGTTGTAATAGCCGAGGGTGTGTTGTAATAGCCGAGGGTGTGTTGTAATAGCCGAGGGTGTGTTGTAATAGCAGAGGGTGTGTTGTAATAACCGAGGGTGTGTTGTAATAGCCAAAGGTGTATTGTAATAGCCGAGGGTGTGTTGTAATAGCCGAGGGTTTGTTGTAATAACCGAGGGTGTGTTGTAATAACCGAGGGTGTGTTGTAATAGCCGAGGGTGTGTTGTAAAAGCCGAGGGTGTGTTGTAATAGCCGAGGGTGTGTTGTAATAGCCGAGGGTTTGTTGTAAAAACCAAGGGTGCATTGTAATCGCCGAGGGTGTGTTGTAATAACCAAGGGTGTGTTGTAATATCCCAGGGTGTGTTGTAATAGCCGAGGGTGTGTTGTAATAGCCGAGGGTGTGTTGTAATAGCCGAGGGTGTGTTGTAATAGCCGAGGGTGTGTTGTAAAAACCAAGGGTGTGTTGTAATAGCCAAAGGTGTGTTGTAATAACCAAGGGTGTGTAGTAATAGCTCAGGGTGTGTTGTAATAGCTGAGGGTGTGTTGTAATAACCGAGGGTGTGTTGTAATAGCCGAGGGTGTGTTGTAATAACCGAGGGTGTGTTGTAATAACCGAGGGTGTGTTGTAATAACCGAGGGTGTGTTGTATCAACCGAGGGTGTGTTGTAATAGCTGAGGGTGTGTTGTAATAACCAAGGGTGTGTTGTAATAGCCGAGTGTGTGTTGTAATAGCTGAGGGTGTGTTGTAATAGCCGAGGGTGTGTTGTAAAAACAAGGGTGTGTTGTAATAACCAAGGGTGTGTTGTAAAAGCCAAGGGTGTGTTGTAATAGCCGAGGGTGTGTTGTAAAAACCAAGGGTGTGTTGTAATAACCAAGGGTGTGCTGTAAAAACCAAGGGTGTGTTGTAATAACCAAGCGTGTGTTGTAATAGCCGAGGGTGTGTTGTAATAACCAAAGGTGTGTTGTAATAGCCGAGGGTGTGTTGTAATAGCCGAGGGTGTGTTATAATAGCCGAGGGTGTGTTGTAAAAACCAAGGGTGTGTTGTAATAGCCAAAGGTGAGTTGTAATAACCAAGGGTGTGTTGTAATAAACAAAGGTGTGTTGTAGTAGTCAAGGGTGTGTTGTAATAGCCGAGGGTGTGTTGTAATAACCAAGGGTGTGTTGTAATAGCCGAGGGTGTGTTGTAATAGCCGAGGGTTTGTTGTAATAACCGAGGGTGTGTTGTAATAGCCGAGGGTGTGTTGTAATAGCCGAGGGTGTGTTGTAATAACCGAGGGTGTGTTGTAATAACCGAGGGTGTGTTGTAATAGCCGAGGGTGTGTTGTAATAGCCGAGGGTGTGTTGTAATAGCCGAGGGTGTGTTGTAATAAACAAAGGTGTGTTGTAGTAGTCAAGGGTGTGTTGTAATAACCGAGGGTGTGTTGTAATAACCGAGGGTGTGTTGTAATAGCCGAGGGTGTGTTGTAATAGCCGAGGGTTTGTTGTAATAACCGAGGGTGTGTTGTAATAGCCGAGGGTGTGTTGTAATAGCCGAGGGTGTGTTGTAATAGCCGAGGGTGTGTTGTAATAGCCGAGGGTGTGTTGTAATAACCGAGGGTGTGTGTTGTAATAGCCGAGGGTGTGTTGTAATAGCCGAGGGTGTGTTGTAATAGCCGAGGGTGTGTTGTAATAGCCGAGGGTGTGTTGTAATAGCCGAGGGTGTGTTGTAATAGCCGAGGGTGTGTTGTAATAGCCGAGGGTGTGTTGTAATAGCAGAGGGTGTGTTGTAATAGCCGAGGGTGTGTTGTAATAACCGAGGGTGTGTTGTAATAGCCAAAGGTGTGTTGTAATAGCCGAGGGTGAGTTGTAATAACCAAGGGTCTTTTGTAATAACCAAGGGTGTGTTGTAATAAACAAAGGTGTGTTGTAGTAGTCAAGGGTGTGTTGTAATAACCGAGGGTGTGTTGTAATAACCGAGGGTGTGTTGTAATAGCCGAGGGTGTGTTGTAATAGCCGAGGGTTTGTTGTAATAACCGAGGGTGTGTTGTAATAGCCGAGGGTGTGTTGTAATAGCCGAGGGTGTGTTGTAATAGCCGAGGGTGTGTTGTAATAGCCGAGGGTGTGTTGTAATAGCCGAGGGTGTGTTGTAATAGCCGAGGGTGTGTTGTAATAGCAGAGGGTGTGTTGTAATAGCCGAGGGTGTGTTGTAATAACCGAGGGTGTGTTGTAATAGCCAAAGGTGTGTTGTAATAGCCGAGGGTGTGTTGTAATAGCCGAGGGTTTGTTGTAATAACCGAGGGTGTGTTGTAATAACCAAGGGTGTGTTGTAATAGCCGAGGGTGTGTTGTAAAAGCCGAGGGTGTGTTGTAATAGCCGAGGGTGTGTTGTAATAGCCGAGGGTTTGTTGTAAAAACCAAGGGTGTATTGTAATAGCCGAGGGTGTGTTGTAATAACCGAGGGTGTGTTGTAATAGCCGAGGGTGTGTTGTAATATCCCAGAGTGTGTTGTAAAAACCAAGGGTGTGTTGTAATAGCCGAGGGTGTGTTGTAATAGCCGATGGTGTGTTGTAATAGCCGAGGGTGTGTTGTAATAGCCGAGGGTGTGTTGTAATAACCAAGGGTGTGTTGTAATAGCCGAGGGTGTGTTGTAAAAGCCGAGGGTGTGTTGTAATAGCCGAGGGTGTGTTGTAATAGCCGAGGGTTTGTTGTAAAAACCAAGGGTGTATTGTAATAGCCGAGGGTGTGTTGTAATAACCGAGGGTGTGTTGTAATAGCCGAGGGTGTGTTGTAATATCCCAGGGTGTGTTGTAAAAACCAAGGGTGTGTTGTAATAGCCGAGGGTGTGTTGTAATAGCCGATGGTGTTTTGTAATAGCCGAGGGTGTGTTGTAATAGGCGAGGGTGTGTTGTAATAGCCGAGGGTGTGTTGTAATAGCCGAGGGTGTGTTGTAATAGCAGAGGGTGTGTTGTAATAGCCAAGGGTGTGTTGTAATAACCGAGTGTGTGTTGTAATAGCCGAGGGTGTAACAGCGTCTGTCCTCTGGAACACACAGGGATGATGAGCACTCGGACTCATTTTTGAAGTCGTCGAGCGCTAGTACGCATTATGACAAGTTTGGTTGGTTGGTATACTCAGTTCCCCTGTAAACCCCCCCTCCACCACCCACCCACCCACCAGCTCCCTCCCTCCCTCCTTCCTCCATACGCTTCTGTGTGCACTCAATAATTTACTGTGTGAAGACCAGTGTCAGCTCTCAGACTGCTGTCTGGGAGGCATGGTTAAAATAGCTCCCAATGCCACAGACACACACACACACACACAGACAGACACACACACAGACAGACACACACACACACACACACACACACAGACACACAGACAGACAGACAGACAGACAGACAGACAGACAGACAGACAGACAGACAGACAGACAGACAGACAGACACTACAGACAGACAGACAGACAGACAGACAGACAGACAGACAGACAGACAGACAGACAGACAGACACTACAGACAGACAGACAGACAGACAGAGAGACAGACACACAGACACACAGACACACAGACAGACAGAGAGACAGAGAGACAGACACACAGACACACAGACACACAGGCAGACAGACAGACAGACAGACAGACAGACAGACAGACAGACAGACAGACAGACAGACAGACAGACAGACACACAGACACACAGACAGACACACAGACAGACAGACACACAGACAGACAGAGAGACAGACACACAGACACACAGACACACAGACACACAGACAGACAGAGAGACAGACACACAGACACACAGACACACAGACACACAGACAGACAGACAGACAGACAGACAGACAGACAGGCACACACACACACACACACACACACACACACACGCTTCCTTTTCACCATATGCTATGTGTTGTTTCCACTTCCTGTTTTTAAATTAAAAACCCACCTTGCAACTTGGGTAATCCTCTAATCACTTCATTTTAATAAATTGTAATCACCGTAACTATAATTAGATTCATTAGTCTAATTTCACAAACAGGTAGAATCACTACCATATACAATCTACATCAGCTTGTTCCCAAAAACAATAGCTAACTGATGTGTGTGTTCGTGTGTTGCTGTCATACTGTAGCCAAGGGCTCTCCAACCCTGGTACAGGAACGTAACCTACAGGAGGGTCTCTCTCCAGGAACAGGGTTGGAGTTAAAACCTACAGGAGGGTCTCTCTCCAGGAACAGGGTTGGAGTAAAAACCTACAGGAGGGGCTCTCTCCAGGAACAGGGTTGGAGTTAAAACCTCCAGGAGGGTCTCTCTCCAGGAACAGGGTTGGAGTTAAAACCTACAGGAGGGTCTCTCTCCAGGAACAGGGTTGGAGAGCCCTGATGTAGCTGCTCTGTCAGGTATCACAACTGAGGGTTAAATGAACCCTACAGTACATTTGCTGAACAGTAGAGAGTGTGACAGCTAGAAAAAGACCACTCCCCCCCCCTCTCTCTCTTTTTTCTTTCACTCTCTCTCGGTCTCTTTCTCTCTCTCTCTCTCTCTCTCTCAGCTAGAAAACTACCCCCCCCTCTCTCTCTCTACCCAAGAGTCAGCGGGCCCTCTCCCAAACCCCCTGCCCTCTTTTGTGCACACAAACACACACACACACACTGGACTGAGAGCGATGCCAGCTTTGCAGAGGTGGCACAATATATACAGTATATTACAATGACTTATAATGGACCAAAGTGGGGGTGGGAGAGGAGGGGGAGGAGAAGGGAGGGGAGAGGAGGGGAGAGCAGAGAAGGGGGTGGGAGAGAAGGGAAGAGTAGAGGAGGGGAGGGGAGGAGGGGGTGGGAGAGGAGGGGGAGGGGAAGGGAGGGGGGAGAGGAGGGGCGAGGATGGGAGAGCAGAGGAGGGGGTGGGAGAGGAGGGGGAGGGGAAGGGAGGAGCGAGCAGAGGAAGGGAGGGGAGAGGAGAGGAGGGGGAGGGGAGAGCAGAGGAGGGGTTATAGAGTAGGGGGGAGGGGAAGGGAGGGGAGAGCAGAGGAGGGGGTGGGAGAGGAGCGGAGAGCAGAGGAGGGGGTGGGGAAGGGAGGGGAGAGCAGAGGGGGGTGGGGAAGGGAGGGGAGGGGGGGGGGGGGAGGGGAGGGGAGGGGAGGGGAGGGGAGGGGAGGGGAGAGCAGAGGACGGGGTGGTAGAGGAGGGGGAGGGAGGGGAGAGCAGAGGAGGGGGTGGTAGAGGAGGGGGAAGGGGAAGGGAGGGGAGAGAAGGGTGAGGGGAGGGGAGGGAAGAGCAGAGGAGGGGGTGGGAGAGGAGAGGAGAGGGGATAGGAGAGAGGCGAGTGGTGGGGTGGGAGAGCAGAGGGGAGGGGAGGAGAGGGGAAGGGAGGGGAGAGCAGAGGAGGGGAGAGGGGAAGGGAGGAGAGAGCAGGGTGAGGGGAGAGCAGAGGAGGGGGTGCGAGAGGAGGGGGAGGGGAGGGAGGGTAGAGGAGGGGAGAGCAGAGGAGGGGGTGGTAGAGGAGGGGGAGGGAGGGGAGAGCAGAGGACGGGGTGGTAGAGCAGAGGGGAGGGGAGGGGAGAGGAGGGGAGAGGAGGGGACTGGCGGGAATGGGAGAGCAGAGGGGAGGGGAGGGGAGAGGAGGATGGAGAGCAAAGGAGGGGGTGGGAGAGGAGGGGGAGGGGGAGAGGAGGGGGGGGGAGGGGAGAGGAGGGGAGAGCAGAGGAGGGGGTGGGAGAGGAGAGGAGAGGGAGAGGGGATATTAGAGAGGCGAGTGGTGGGGTGGGAGAGCAGAGGGGAGGGGAGGGGAGAGGAGGGGAGAGGAGGGGACTGGCGGGAATGGGAGAGCAGAGGGGAGGGGAGGGGAGATGAGGGGGAGGGGAGAGCAGAGTAGGGGGTGGGAGTGGAGGGGGAGGGGAGGAGAGAGCAGAGGAGGGGGAAGGGGAATTGAGGGGAGCAAAGGGTGAGGGGAGGGGAGAGCAGAGGAGGGGGTGGGAGAGCAGAGGGGAGGGGAGGGGAGAGGAGGGGAGAGGAGGGGACTGGCGGGAATGGGAGAGCAGAGGGGAGGGGAGGGGAGATGAGGGGGAGGGGAGGGGAGGAGAGAGCAGAGGAGGGGGAAGGGAAGGGATGGGAGAGCAGAGGAGGGGAAGGGAAGGGAGGGGGAGAGGAGGGGGAGGGGAGAGCAGAGGAGGGGTTGGGAGTGGAGGGGGAGGGGAGGGGAGGAGAGAGCAGAGGAGGGGGAAGGGAAGGGATGGGAGAGCAGAGGAGGGGAAGGGAAGGGAGGGGAGAGGAGGGGGAGGGGAGAGCAGAGGAGGGGTTGGGAGTGGAGGGGGAGGGGAGGGGAGGAGAGAGCAGAGGAGGGGTTGGGAGTGTAGGGGGAGGGGAGGGGAGAGGGAAGGGAAGGGATGGGAGAGCAAAGGAGGGGAAGGGGAGGGGAGGGGAGAGCAAGGAGGGGAGGGGAGGGGGAGGGGGAGGGGGAGGGGAGGGGAGGGGAGGGGAGGGGAGGGAGGGGAGGGGAGGGGAGGGGAGGGGAGGGGAGGGGAGGGGAGGGGAGGGGAGGGGAGGGGAGGGAGAGCAGAGGAGGGGATGGGAAGGGAGGGGAGAGGGGGGAGCTCAGGACAGACGGGGAGCACTGTAGGCCTGGTGCGTGGTGCCGGCACTGGTGGTACTGGGCTGAGGACACGCACCTCAGGGCGAGTGCGGGGAGGAGGAACAGGGAATACTGGGTTCTGGCGACGCACAGGAAGGCCAGTGCGGGGGGGGCTGCCACCGGAGGGCTGGTGCGTGGAGGTGGCACCAGATAGCCCGGACCGAGAAGGCGCACTGGAGATCTGGAGCACCAAGTCTGCCCAACCTTACCTGGTTGAATGCTCCCCGTAGCCAGGCCACTGCGGCGAGGTGGAACAGACCGCACTGGGCTGTGCTGGCGAACCGGGGACACCATGCGTAAGGCTGGTGCCATGTACCCCAGCCCGAAGAGACGCACTGGAGACCAGATGCGTAGAGCCGGCTTCATGGCACCTGGCTCGATGCCCACTCTAGCCCAGCCGATACGAGGAGCTGGAATGTACTGCACCGGGCTTTGCACACGCACCGGGGACACCGTGCGCTCCACCACACGGTGCCTTCCCGGTACAACGCCCTCTCTCTCCATGGTAAGCACAGGGAGCTGGCGCAGGTCTCCTACCCGACTTCGCCACACTCCCCGTGTAACCTCCCCCAATAAATTTTTGGGTCTGACTCTCGGGCTTCCAGCCGCGCCGCCGTGCTGCGTCCTCATACCGGTGCCTCTCTGCTATCGCTGCCTCCAGCTCTGCTTTGGGACGGCGATAACCCCTGGCTGTGCCCAGGGTCCTTTGCCGTCCAGAATCTCCTCCCAAGTCCAGGAGTCCTTTGATTGCTGCTGCTGTCCGTTACCACGCTGCTTGGTCCATTGTTGGTGGGTTATTCTGTCACGATCGTCGAATGGACGGGACCAAAGCGCAGCGTGGTGTGAATACATTCTTCTTTATTTAATGAAGAACACGAAGAACACTTAAACAAAAAACAACAAAACGAATAAGACGACCGTGACCGCTATATAAACAATGTGCTAACGTGCAACATCACATAGACAATAAGCTACGAAATACCCAAAGAAGATGGCTGCCTAAATATGGTTCCCAATCAGAGACAACGATAAACAGCTGCCTCTAATTGAGAACCAATCTAGGCAACCATAGACCAACATAAACACCTAGATGAAAACAACCCCATTAATCTACAAAAACCCCTAGACAGTACAAACACCCTAGAATAAGACAAAAACACATATCACCCATGTCACACCCTGACCTAACCAAAATAATAAAGAAAACCAAGAATACTAAGGTCAGGGCGTGACACGTCTCGTGCACAGAGATGCAGTGCCTTTAGAACCGCTACGCCACTCGGGAACATTTTACAATGACCATCTCAGTCTCCGGACTTAAACCCCATTTAAAACACTGTGGATTGAATTGAAAAGGTCCATAAGAACAGATGAAGGATATCAACGATCTGGAAAGATTCTGTACAGTGGAACGTTCTAAGATTCCCTCCCGATGTGTTCTAGAATCTAAGAAAACATTCTAGAATAAAAGCTCAGAGCCATTATCCCCAGTATTTGTATTAATTATTATGATATGTGATGTGTTCTAGAATCTAAGAAAACATTCTAGAATAAAAGCTCAATGCCATTATCCCCAGTATGTGTATTAATTATTATGATATGTGATGTGTTCTAGAATCTAAGAAAACATTCTAGAATAAAAGTTCAGTGCCATTATCCCCAGTATTTTGTATTAATTATTATGATATGTGATGTGTTCTAGAATCTAAGAAAACATTCTAGAATAAAAGCTCAGTGCCATTATCCCCAGTATTTGTATTAATTATGATGATATGTGATGTGTTCTAGAATCTAAGAAAACATTCTAGAATAAAAGCTCAGTGCCATTATCCCCAGGATTTTGTATTAATTATTATAATATGCGATGTGTTCTAGAATCTAAGAAAACATTCTAGAATAAAAGCTCAGTGCCATTATCCCCAGTATTTGTATTAATTATGATGATATGTGATGTGTTCTAGAATCTAAGAAAACATTCTAGAATAAAAGCTCAGTGCCATTATCCCCAGTATTTTGTATTAATTATTATGATAGTATTTTTTTGCTCATTTTTTGTCAAGGGTGCCAATAATTATGGACCTGACTGCCATTTTGGAAAAGTATGTTGACAAAAAGGGGCCACTTGTAAGAAATCACCCAACTCAACATGTTTTTTCAGGAGAGCCTAAGATACTAGAGAATGAATATAGGATGACGTGTGCTAATGTAAACCATTCCTCTTCTCTCACAGAAGAAAAAACAATATTTGCCCTTTAGCTAGCGTCCATGGGATCGGATAAAGGCAACTGTATTTACACTGTTCTCAAGACTTCCTATTTTATCTGTCCCTCTGTCTGTCTGGAGCTCAAGAGCTCTTGTACTCACATTGTCTGCCTGTTGCTGAGATGAAAATAACAATGAGTCTCTCTCTCTCTTTCTCTGTCCTTCCCGGCCTGGTGGCTAAGTTTTCTCCATTCGTCACTCTTGGCATCTTTATACACTGTTGAAGGCCGAAATGTCAAAAGTTGCTTGAGAAGTTACTTCCCGTGCCGGACCGTGCCGGACCGTCATCAATTTGATACCTTGTTACCTACGGAAACAAGGGGAGTGACAAGGTTCAGTCGTTTTGTTGTCCCCCCCCACCCCCACAACCTCTCTCGTTTGAGGGATTTAATTTATGATAGTTGCCATAGTAACCATCTCCTTCATTTGTTGTTGTGGGGTTTATCCCTCCCCTGAAGCAAGTCCTTTGACAGTAGGATTCATTTATAACTCTATATTTTCTGCTTGTTAAAGGAAGTGTGTGCGTGTGCGCGTGCGCGTGTGTGTGCGTGTGCGCGTGTGTGTGTGTGTGTGTGTGTGTGTGTGTGTGTGTGTGTGTGTGTGTGTGTGTGTGTGTGTGTGTGTGTGTGTGTGCGTGTGCGTGTGCGTGTGCGTGCGTGCGTGCGGGCGTGCGTGGGTGTGTGTGTGTGCGTGTGCGCGCGTGTGTGTGTGTGTGTGTGTCTCACCCAATACGGCACAGAGGGTTTACGTCTTAACTAGCTAGTCTAAACACTGCATCCATCAGCATGTCATTTCAGCACCTTTAAGTGATAGTTTCAAATTCCCTTTACATAAATGAAACCCGGGAGAATGAAGAATGGACTTCTATTAGCCCGGGGAAATGGTGTCACGAGTGAAGGGACTCTGGTTTGCATCAAAGCATACATTAGCCTGATAGCTTTAGCTAGCGAGGTAGCCAACTAGAGTAGCTGAGTCCCTCCAAGCTCAATAAATACATAAGAATTAAAGAGAAGATTAATAGTGGAATCTTGAAAAAGATTTGTACGAATAGTTAGTGCAGTAATTAAAGTGTTACTACATATGTATAGGAAGTGCTACCACAACTTAATATAAACATTTTAAAGAAACTTAATATGAAGTTTTACCACAACTTAAAATAAAATGTGAAATAATTAGAAATAATTATTTATGTTGTTTTACCTTTATTTAACTAGGCAAGTCAGTTCCAGGGGCAGAACGATAGATGTTTACCTTGTCAGCTCGGGGATTCGATCTTGCAACTTTTCCTTTACTAGTCCAACACTCTAACCACTAGGCTACCTGCTGGTTACTAGTCTAACACTCTAACCACAAGGCTACCTGCTGGTTACTAGTCCAACACTCTAACCACGAGGCTACCTGCTGGTTACTGGTCCAACACTCTAACCACTAGGCTACCTGCTGGTTACTGGCCCAACACTCTAACCACTAGGCTACCTGCTGGTTACTGGCCCAACACTCTAACCACTAGGCTACCTGCTGGTTACTGGCCCAACACTCTAACCACGAGGCTACCTGCTGGTTACTAGTCTAACACTCTAACCACGAGGCTACCTGCTGGTTACTAGTCCAACACTCTAACCACTAGGCTACCTGCCCCACAAAGGAACTCAATATAAAGTGTCGCCACAACTAATTTGGAACTGTTACCACAACCTAACATAAAGTGTTAAGACAACTTAATATAAAATGTTACCACAACTTGTAAAAGGTGGAATCAAGCAGTTTTACAATGACGTCGTGTTGATCAGAAGTCATTGGGTACCTTCTTCCACAAACCACATCACGTTTCTGCATTTCACCCCATTTTAAAACATTCAGAAATTGTGAATTTAAAAAATATATATATATATATATATATATATTTCACCTTTATTTAACCAGGTAGGCCAGTTGAGAACACCTTTATTTAACCAGGTAGGCCAGTTGAGAACACCTTTATTTAACCAGGTAGGCTAGTTGAGAACAAGTTGAGGTAGGATAAGAGAGGTCAGGCAATAAATAGGCCATGGTGGCGAAGTAATTACAATACAGCAGATTAACACTGGAATGGTAGATGTGCAGAAGATGAATGTGCAAGTAGAGATACTGGGGTGCAAAGGAGCAAGATAAATAAGTACAGTATGGGGATGAGGTAGTTGGATGGGCTGTTTACAGATGGGCTATGTACAGGTGCAGTGAACTGTGAGCTGCTCTGACAGCTGGTGTTTAAAGTTAGTGAGGGAGATATGGGTCTCCAAGTTTCAGTGATGTTTGTAGTTCGTTCCAGTCGTTGACAACAGAGAACTGGAAGGAAAGGCGGCCAAAGGAAGAAAAGGCTTTGAGGGTGACCAGTGAGATATACCTGCTGGAGTGCGTGCTACGGGTGGGTGCTGCTATGTTGACCAGTGAGCTGAGATAAGGCGGGGCTTTACCTAGCAGAGACTTGTAGATAACCTGTAGCCAGTGGGTTTGGCGACAAGTATGAAGTGAGGGCCAGCCAACGAGAGCGTACAGGTCGCAGTGGTGGGTGGTATATGGGGCTTTGTGGATGGCACTGTGATAGACTACATCCAATCTGTTGAGTGGAGTGTTGGAGACTATTTTGTAAATGACATCACCGAAGTCGAGGATCTGTAGGATGGTCAGTTTTACGAGGGTATGTTTGGCAGCATGAGTGAAGGAAGCAAATTCTAGATTTAATTTTGGATACAAAGGGTTATGAAAGACAGTGAATGGTCAGTATTAGAGTCCAAAGCCACATCCATTGTTTCAAAGTCATTTGGAAGGAAAGACACATATGATACTGAGACAGTATAGTTTAATAGTCCACTACTGAGACAGTATAGTTTAATAGTCTATATGATACTGAGACAGTATAGTTTAATAGTCTATATGATACTGAGACAGTATAGTTTAATAGTCTATATGATACTGAGACAGTATAGTTTAATAGTCTATATGATACTGAGACAGTATAGTTTAATAGTCCATATGATACTGAGACAGTATAGTTTAATAGTCTATATGATACTGAGACAGTATAGTTTAATAGTCTATACACTACTGAGACAGTATAGTTTAATAGTCTATATGATACTGAGACAGTATAGTTTAATAGTCTATATGATACTGAGACAGTATAGTTTAATAGTCTATACACTACTGAGACAGTATAGTTTAATAGTCTATATGATACTGAGACAGTATAGTTTAATAGTCCATACACTACTGAGACAGTATAGTTTAATAGTCCATACACTACTGAGACAGTATAGTTTAATAGTCTATACACTACTGAGACAGTATAGTTTAATAGTCTATATGATACTGAGACAGTATAGTTTAATAGTCTATATGATACTGAGACAGTATAGTTTAATAGTCTATATGATACTGAGACAGTATAGTTTAATAGTCTATATGATACTGAGACAGTATAGTTTAATAGTCTATATGATACTGAGACAGTATAGTTTAATAGTCCATACACTACTGAGACAGTATAGTTTAATAGTCCATACACTACTGAGACAGTATAGTTTAATAGTCTATATGATACTGAGACAGTATAGTTTAATAGTCTATATGATACTGAGACAGTATAGTTTAATAGTCTATATGATACTGAGACAGTATAGTTTAATAGTCTATATGATACTGAGACAGTATAGTTTAATAGTCCATACACTACTGAGACAGTATAGTTTAATAGTCTATATGATACTGAGACAGTATAGTTTAATAGTCTATATGATACTGAGACAGTATAGTTTAATAGTCCATACACTACTGAGACAGTATAGTTTAATAGTCTATATGATACTGAGACAGTATAGTTTAATAGTCTATATGATACTGAGACAGTATAGTTTAATAGTCCATACACTACTGAGACAGTATAGTTTAATAGTCTATATGATACTGAGACAGTATAGTTTAATAGTCTATATGATACTGAGACAGTATAGTTTAATAGTCTACTACTGAGACAGTATAGTTTAATAGTCTATATGATACTGAGACAGTATAGTTTAATAGTCCACTACTGAGACAGTATAGTTTAATAGTCTATATGATACTGAGACAGTATAGTTTAATAGTCCACTACTGAGACAGTATAGTTTAATAGTCCATACACTACTGAGACAGTATAGTTTAATAGTCTATATGATACTGAGACAGTATAGTTTAATAGTCCACTACTGAGACAGTATAGTTTAATAGTCTATACACTACTGAGACAGTATAGTTTAATAGTCCATATGATACTGAGACAGTATAGTTTAATAGTCCACTACTGAGACAGTATAGTTTAATAGTCTATACACTACTGAGACAGTATAGTTTAATAGTCTATACACTACTGAGACAGTATAGTTTAATAGTCCATACACTACTGAGACAGTATAGTTTAATAGTCCATACACTACTGAGACAGTATAGTTTAATAGTCTATATGATACTGAGACAGTATAGTTTAATAGTCTATACACTACTGAGACAGTATAGTTTAATAGTCCATACACTACTGAGACAGTATAGTTTAATAGTCCACTACTGAGACAGTATAGTTTAATAGTCTATACACTACTGAGACAGTATAGTTTAATAGTCTATACACTACTGAGACAGTATAGTTTAATAGTCCATACACTACTGAGACAGTATAGTTTAATAGTCTATACACTACTGAGACAGTATAGTTTAATAGTCTATATGATACTGAGACAGTATAGTTTAATAGTCCACTACTGAGACAGTATAGTTTAATAGTCTATATGATACTGAGACAGTATAGTTTAATAGTCCATACACTACTGAGACAGTATAGTTTAATAGTCTATACACTACTGAGACAGTATAGTTTAATAGTCTATACACTACTGAGACAGTATAGTTTAATAGTCCATATGATACTGAGACAGTATAGTTTAATAGTCTATACACTACTGAGACAGTATAGTTTAATAGTCTATATGATACTGAGACAGTATAGTTTAATAGTCTATACACTACTGAGACAGTATAGTTTAATAGTCTATACACTACTGAGACAGTATAGTTTAATAGTCTATACACTACTGAGACAGTATAGTTTAATAGTCTATATGACTACAGTATAGTTTAATAGTCCATACACTAGAGACAGTATAGTTTAATAGTCTATACACTACTGAGACAGTATAGTTTAATAGTCCATACACTACTGAGACAGTATAGTTTTAATAGTCTATATAGATACTGAGACAGTATAGTTTAATAGTCAGTATAGTTTAATAGTCCACTACTGAGACAGTATAGTTTAATAGTCTATACACTACTGAGACAGTATAGTTTAATAGTCTATACACTACTGAGACAGTATAGTTTAATAGTCTATATGATACTGAGACAGTATAGTTTAATAGTCTATACACTACTGAGACAGTATAGTTTAATAGTCCACTACTGAGACAGTATAGTTTAATAGTCCATACACTACTGAGACAGTATAGTTTAATAGTCCATACACTACTGAGACAGTATAGTTTAATAGTCCATACACTACTGAGACAGTATAGTTTAATAGTCTATATGATACTGAGACAGTATAGTTTAATAGTCTATATGATACTGAGACAGTATAGTTTAATAGTCTATACACTACTGAGACAGTATAGTTTAATAGTCCACTACTGAGACAGTATAGTTTAATAGTCCATACACTACTGAGACAGTATAGTTTAATAGTCCATACACTACTGAGACAGTATAGTTTAATAGTCTATACACTACTGAGACAGTATAGTTTAATAGTCCATACACTACTGAGACAGTATAGTTTAATAGTCTATACACTACTGAGACAGTATAGTTTAATAGTCTATATGATACTGAGAAAGTATAGTTTAATAGTCTATACACTACTGAGACAGTATAGTTTAATAGTCTATACACTACTGAGACAGTATAGTTTAATAGTCTATATGATACTGAGACAGTATAGTTTAATAGTCTATACACTACTGAGACAGTATAGTTTAATAGTCAGTATAGTTTATATGATACTGAGACAGTATAGTTTAATAGTCCATACACTACTGAGACAGTATAGTTTAATAGTCTATACACTACTGAGACAGTATAGTTTAATAGATACTGAGACAGTATAGTTTAATAGTCTATATGATACTGAGAAAGTATAGTTTAATAGTCTATACACTACTGAGACAGTATAGTTTAATAGTCTATACACTACTGAGACAGTATAGTTTAATAGTCTATACACTACTGAGACAGTACTGAGACAGTATAGTTTAATAGTCTATATGATACTGAGACAGTATAGTTTAATAGTCCATACACTACTGAGACAGTATAGTTTAATAGTCCATACACTACTGAGACAGTATAGTTTAATAGTCTATACACTACTGAGACAGTATAGTTTAATAGTCTATACACTACTGAGACAGTATAGTTTAATAGTCTATATGATACTGAGACAGTATAGTTTAATAGTCTATACACTACTGAGACAGTATAGTTTAATAGTCTATACACTACTGAGACAGTATAGTTTAATAGTCTATGAGACACTACTGAGACAGTATAGTTTAATAGTCTATACACTACTGAGACAGTATAGTTTAATAGTCTATACACTACTGAGACAGTATAGTTTAATAGTCTATACACTACTGAGACAGTATAGTTTAATAGTCTATATGATACTGAGACAGTATAGTTTAATAGTCTATACACTACTGAGACAGTATAGTTTAATAGTCCATACACTACTGAGACAGTATAGTTTAATAGTCTATACACTACTGAGACAGTATAGTTTAATAGTCCATATGATACTGAGACAGTATAGTTTAATAGTCCATATGATACTGAGACAGTATAGTTTAATAGATACTGAGACAGTATAGTTTAATAGTCTATACACTACTGAGACAGTATAGTTTAATAGTCCATATGATACTGAGACAGTATAGTTTAATAGTCTATATGATACTGAGACAGTATAGTTTAATAGTCTATACACTACTGAGACAGTATAGTTTAATAGTCTATATGATACTGAGACAGTATAGTTTAATAGTCTATACACTACTGAGACAGTATAGTTTAATAGATACTGAGACAGTATAGTTTAATAGTCTATACACTACTGAGACAGTATAGTTTAATAGTCCATACACTACTGAGACAGTATAGTTTAATAGTCCATACACTACTGAGACAGTATAGTTTAATAGTCCACTACTGAGACAGTATAGTTTAATAGTCCATATGATACTGAGACAGTATAGTTTAATAGTCTATATGATACTGAGACAGTATAGTTTAATAGTCTATACACTACTGAGACAGTATAGTTTAATAGTCTATACACTACTGAGACAGTATAGTTTAATACTATACACTACTGAGACAGTATAGTTTAATAGTCTATATGATACTGAGACAGTATAGTTTAATAGTCCATATGATACTGAGACAGTATAGTTTAATAGTCCATACTACTGAGACAGTATAGTTTAATAGTCCATACACTACTGAGACAGTATAGTTTAATAGTCTATCACTACTGAGACAGTATAGTTTAATACTACTGAGACAGTATAGTTTAATAGTCTATACATACTGAGACAGTATAGTTTAATAGTCTATATGATACTGAGACAGTATAGTTTAATAGTCTATATGATACTGAGACAGTATAGTTTAATAGTCTATACACTACTGAGACAGTATAGTTTAATAGTCCATACACTACTGAGACAGTATAGTTTAATAGTCTATATGATACTGAGACAGTATAGTTTAATAGTCTATATGATACTGAGACAGTATAGTTTAATAGTCTATACACTACTGAGACAGTATAGTTTAATAGTCTATATGATACTGAGACAGTATAGTTTAATAGTCCATACACTACTGAGACAGTATAGTTTAATAGTCCATATGATACTGAGACAGTATAGTTTAATAGTCTATACACTACTGAGACAGTATAGTTTAATAGTACACTACTGAGACAGTATAGTTTAATACTACTGAGACAGTATAGTTTAATAGTTTAATAGTATACACTACTGAGACAGTATAGTTTAATAGTCCATATGATACTGAGACAGTATAGTTTAATAGTTTACTACTGAGACAGTATAGTTTAATAGTCTATACACTACTGAGACAGTATAGTTTAATAATAGTGAGACAGTATAGTTTAATAGTCTATACATACTGAGACAGTATAGTTTAATAGTCATACACTACTGAGACAGTATAGTTTAATAGTCTATACACTACTGAGACAGTATAGTTTAATAGTCTATACACTACTGAGACAGTATAGTTTAATAGTCACTACTGAGACAGTATAGTTTAATAGTCCATACACTACTGAGACAGTATAGTTTAATAGTCTATATGATACTGAGACAGTGTAGTTTAATAGTCCACTACTGAGACAGTATAGTTTAATAGTCCACTACTGAGACAGTATAGTTTAATAGTCCATATGATACTGAGACAGTATAGTTTAATAGTCTATACACTACTGAGACAGTATAGTTTAATAGTCTATACACTACTGAGACAGTATAGTTTAATAGTCTATATGATACTGAGACAGTATAGTTTAATAGTCTATACACTACTGAGACAGTATAGTTTAATAGTCTATATGATACTGAGACAGTATAGTTTAATAGTCCACTACTGAGACAGTATAGTTTAATAGTCCACTACTGAGACAGTATAGTTTAATAGTCTATATGATACTGAGACAGTATAGTTTAATAGTCTATACACTACTGAGACAGTATAGTTTAATAGTCCATACACTACTGAGACAGTATAGTTTAATAGTCTATACACTACTGAGACAGTATAGTTTAATAGTCTATATGATACTGAGACAGTATAGTTTAATAGTCTATACACTACTGAGACAGTATAGTTTAATAGTCTATACACTACTGAGACAGTATAGTTTAATAGTCCATACACTACTGAGACAGTATAGTTTAATAGTCTATATGACTACTGAGACAGTATAGTTTAATAGTCTATACACTACTGAGACAGTATAGTTTAATAGTCTATATGATACTGAGACAGTATAGTTTAATAACTACTGAGACAGTATAGTTTAATAGTCTATATGATACTGAGACAGTATAGTTTAATAGTCCATACACTACTGAGACAGTATAGTTTAATAGTCTATATGACTACTGAGACAGTATAGTTTAATAGTCTATACACTACTGAGACAGTATAGTTTAATAATAGTCCAGTATAGTTTAATAGATACTGAGACAGTATAGTTTAATAGTCTATATACACTACTGAGACAGTATAGTTTAATAGTCTATACACTACTGAGACAGTATAGTTTAATAGTCTATACTACTGAGACAGTATAGTTTAATAGTCTATATGATACTGAGACAGTATAGTTTAATAGTCTATACACTACTGAGACAGTATAGTTTATAGTTTAGTATAGTCTATACACTACTGAGACAGTATAGTTTAATAGTCTATACACTACTGAGACAGTATAGTTTAATAGTCTATACACTACTGAGACAGTATAGTTTAATAGTCTACTGAGACAGTATAGTTTAATAGTCTATACACTACTGAGACAGTATAGTTTAATAGTCTATATGATACTGAGACAGTATAGTTTAATAGTCTATACACTGAGACAGTATAGTTTAATAGTCCATACACTACTGAGACAGTATAGTTTAATAGTCTATATGATACTGAGACAGTATAGTTTAATAGTCTATATGATACTGAGACAGTATAGTTTAATAGTCTATACACTACTGAGACAGTATAGTTTAATAGTCTATATGATACTGAGACAGTATAGTTTAATAGTCTATACACTACTGAGACAGTATAGTTTAATAGTCTATATGATACTGAGACAGTATAGTTTAATAGTCTATACACTACTGAGACAGTATAGTTTAATAGTCTATACACTACTGAGACAGTATAGTTTAATAGTCCATACACTACTGAGACAGTATAGTTTAATAGTCCACTACTGAGACAGTATAGTTTAATAGTCTATATGATACTGAGACAGTATAGTTTAATAGTCTATATGATACTGAGACAGTATAGTTTAATAGTCCATACACTACTGAGACAGTATAGTTTAATAGTCCACTACTGAGACAGTATAGTTTAATAGTCTATACACTACTGAGACAGTATAGTTTAATAGTCTATATGATACTGAGACAGTATAGTTTAATAGTCTATACACTACTGAGACAGTATAGTTTAATAGTCTATACACTACTGAGACAGTATAGTTTAATAGTCTATACACTACTGAGACAGTATAGTTTAATAGTCTATACATACTGAGACAGTATAGTTTAATAGTCTATACACTACTGAGACAGTATAGTTTAATAGTCTATACACTACTGAGACAGTATAGTTTAATAGTCTATACACTACTGAGACAGTATAGTTTAATAGTCTATATGATACTGAGACAGTATAGTTTAATAGTCTATATGATACTGAGACAGTATAGTTTAATAGTCTATACACTACTGAGACAGTATAGTTTAATAGTCTATACACTACTGAGACAGTATAGTTTAATAGTCTATACACTACTGAGACAGTATAGTTTAATAGTCTATACACTACTGAGACAGTATAGTTTAATAGTCTATATGATACTGAGACAGTATAGTTTAATAGTCTATACACTACTGAGACAGTATAGTTTAATAGTCATACTGAGACAGTATAGTTTAATAGTCTATATGATACTGAGACAGTATAGTTTAATAGTCAGTATAGTTTAATATACACTACTGAGACAGTATAGTTTAATAGTCTATACACTACTGAGACAGTATAGTTTAATAGTCCACTACTGAGACAGTATAGTTTAATAGTCTATATGATACTGAGACAGTATAGTTTAATAGTCTATATGATACTGAGACTGAGACAGTATAGTTTAATAGTCTATATGATACTGAGACAGTATAGTTTAATAGTCTATACACTACTGAGACAGTATAGTTTAATAGTCTATACACTACTGAGACAGTATAGTTTAATAGTCCATACACTACTGAGACAGTATAGTTTAATAGTCCATATGATACTGAGACAGTATAGTTTAATAGTCTATACACTACTGAGACAGTATAGTTTAATAGATACTGAGACAGTATAGTTTAATAGTCAGTATAGTTTAATACACTACTGAGACAGTATAGTTTAATAGTCTATACACTACTGAGACAGTATAGTTTAATAGTCTATACACTACTGAGACAGTATAGTTTAATAGTCTACTGAGACAGTATAGTTTAATAGTCCATATGATACTGAGACAGTATAGTTTAATAGTCTATACACTACTGAGACAGTATAGTTTAATAGTCTATACACTACTGAGACAGTATAGTTTAATAGTCTATATGATACTGAGACAGTATAGTTTAATACACTACTGAGACAGTATAGTTTAATAGTCTATACACTACTGAGACAGTATAGTTTAATAGTCTATATGATACTGAGACAGTATAGTTTAATAGTAATATATGATACTGAGACAGTATAGTTTAATAGTCTATATGATACTGAGACAGTATAGTTTAATAGTCTATACACTACTGAGACAGTATAGTTTAATAATAGTACTGAGACAGTATAGTTTAATAGTCCATACACTACTGAGACAGTATAGTTTAATAGTCCATATGATACTGAGACAGTATAGTTTAATAGTCTATATGATACTGAGACAGTATAGTTTAATAGTCTATACACTACTGAGACAGTATAGTTTAATAGTCTATATGATACTGAGACAGTATAGTTTAATAGTCTATACACTACTGAGACAGTATAGTTTAATAGTCTATACACTACTGAGACAGTATAGTTTAATAGTCTATACACTACTGAGACAGTATAGTTTAATAGTCTATACACTACTGAGACAGTATAGTTTAATAGTCTATATGATACTGAGACAGTATAGTTTAATAGTCCACTACTGAGACAGTATAGTTTAATAGTCCATACACTACTGAGACAGTATAGTTTAATAGTCCATACACTACTGAGACAGTATAGTTTAATAGTCTATACACTACTGAGACAGTATAGTTTAATAGTCATACACTACTGAGACAGTATAGTTTAATAGTCTATACACTACTGAGACAGTATAGTTTAATAGTCTATACACTACTGAGACAGTATAGTTTAATAGTATACACTACTGAGACAGTATAGTTTAATAGTCTATACACTACTGAGACAGTATAGTTTAATAGTATGATACTGAGACAGTATAGTTTATAGATACTGAGACAGTATAGTTTAATAGTCTATACACTACTGAGACAGTATAGTTTAATAGTCTATATGATACTGAGACAGTATAGTTTAATAGTCCATATGATACTGAGACAGTATAGTTTAATAGTCTATACACTACTGAGACAGTATAGTTTAATAGTCTATATGATACTGAGACAGTATAGTTTAATAGTCTATATGATACTGAGACAGTATAGTTTAATAGTCTACTGAGACAGTATAGTTTAATAGTCTATACACTACTGAGACAGTATAGTTTAATAGTCTATACACTACTGAGACAGTATAGTTTAATAGTCTATACATACTGAGACAGTATAGTTTAATAGTCCATATGATACTGAGACAGTATAGTTTAATAGTCTGAGACAGTATAGTTTAATAGTCTATACACTACTGAGACAGTATAGTTTAATAGTCTATATGATACTGAGACAGTATAGTTTAATAGTCTATACACTACTGAGACAGTATAGTTTAATAGTCTATATGATACTGAGACAGTATAGTTTAATACATAGATACTGAGACAGTATAGTTTAATAGTCATACATACTGAGACAGTATAGTTTAATAGTACTGAGACAGTATAGTTTAATAGTCTATACACTACTGAGACAGTATAGTTTAATAGTCTATATGACTACTGAGACAGTATAGTTTAATAGTCTATATGATACTGAGACAGTATAGTTTAATAGTCCATAGTCCATACTGAGACAGTATACTGAGACAGTATAGTTTAATAGTCTATATGATACTGAGACAGTATAGTTTAATAGTCTATACACTACTGAGACAGTATAGTTTAATAGTCTATATGATACTGAGACAGTATAGTTTAATAGTCTATACACTACTGAGACAGTATAGTTTAATAGTCTATACACTACTGAGACAGTATAGTTTAATAGTCCACTACTGAGACAGTATAGTTTAATAGTCTATACACTACTGAGACAGTATAGTTTAATAGTCTATATGATACTGAGACAGTATAGTTTAATAGTCTATACACTACTGAGACAGTATAGTTTAATAGTCTATATGATACTGAGACAGTATAGTTTAATAGTCTATACACTACTGAGACAGTATAGTTTAATAGTTTAGTATAGTCTATATGATACTGAGACAGTATAGTTTAATAGTCTATATGATACTGAGACAGTATAGTTTAATAGTCTATACACTACTGAGACAGTATAGTTTAATAGTCCATACACTACTGAGACAGTATAGTTTAATAGTCTATACACTACTGAGACAGTATAGTTTAATAGTACTGAGACAGTATAGTTTAATAGTCTATACATACTGAGACAGTATAGTTTAATAGTCCATATGATACTGAGACAGTATAGTTTAATAGTCTATACACTACTGAGACAGTATAGTTTAATAGTCTATACACTACTGAGACAGTATAGTTTAATAGTCCATACACTACTGAGACAGTATAGTTTAGTCTATACACTACTGAGTTTAATAGTCTATACACTACTGAGACAGTATAGTTTAATAGTCTATATGATACTGAGACAGTATAGTTTAATAGTCTATACACTACTGAGACAGTATAGTTTAATAGTCTATATGATACTGAGACAGTATAGTTTAATAGTCCACTACTGAGACAGTATAGTTTAATAGTCCATATGATACTGAGACAGTATAGTTTAATAGTCCATACTGAGATAGTCTATACACTACTGAGACAGTATAGTTTAATAGTCTATACATACTGAGACAGTATAGTTTAATAGTCTATACACTACTGAGACAGTATAGTTTAATAGTCTATACACTACTGAGACAGTATAGTTTAATAGTCTATACACTACTGAGACAGTATAGTTTAATAGTCTATACACTACTGAGACAGTATAGTTTAATAGTCTATACACTACTGAGACAGTATAGTTTAATAGTCCATACACTACTGAGACAGTATAGTTTAATAGTCCACTACTGAGACAGTATAGTTTAATAGTCTATATGATACTGAGACAGTATAGTTTAATAGTCCATACACTACTGAGACAGTATAGTTTAATAGTCTATATGATACTGAGACAGTATAGTTTAATAGTCTATACACTACTGAGACAGTATAGTTTACATACTATATGATACTGAGACAGTATAGTTTAATAGTCTATGATACTGAGACAGTATAGTTTAATAGTCTATATGATACTGAGACAGTATAGTTTAATAGTCCATACTACTGAGACAGTATAGTTTAATAATAGTCTGAGACAGTATACACTACTGAGACAGTATAGTTTAATAGTCCATACACTACTGAGACAGTATAGTTTAATAGTCTATACACTACTGAGACAGTATAGTTTAATAGTCTATACACTACTGAGACAGTATAGTTTAATAGTCTAGTTTATAGATACTGAGACAGTATAGTTTAATAGTCTATATGATACTGAGACAGTATAGTTTAATAGTCCATACACTACTGAGACAGTATAGTTTAATAGTCCATACACTACTGAGACAGTATAGTTTAATACACTACTGAGACAGTATAGTTTAATAGTCTATACACTACTGAGACAGTATAGTTTAATAGTCTATACACTACTGAGACAGTATAGTTTAATAGTCCATATGATACTGAGACAGTATAGTTTAATAGTCTATATGATACTGAGACAGTATAGTTTAATAGTCTATATGATACTGAGACAGTATAGTTTAATAGTCATGATACTGGAGACAGTATAGTTTATACACTACTGAGACAGTATAGTTTAATAGTCCATACACTACTGAGACAGTATAGTTTAATAGTCTATACACTACTGAGACAGTATAGTTTAATAGTCTATACACTACTGAGACAGTATAGTTTAATAGTCTATATGATACTGAGACAGTATAGTTTAATAGATACTGAGACAGTATAGTTTTAATAGATACTGAGACAGTATAGTTTAATACACTACTGAGACAGTATAGTTTAATAGTCTATATGATACTGAGACAGTATAGTTTAATAGTCTATATGATACTGAGACAGTATAGTTTAATAGTCCATACACTACTGAGACAGTATAGTTTAATAGTCTATACACTACTGAGACAGTATAGTTTAATAGTCCACTACTGAGACAGTATAGTTTAATAGTCTATATGATACTGAGACAGTATAGTTTAATAGTCTATACACTACTGAGACAGTATAGTTTAATAGTCTATATGATACTGAGACAGTATAGTTTAATAGTCTATATGATACTGAGACAGTATAGTTTAATAGTCATACACTACTGAGACAGTATAGTTTAATAGTCCATACACTACTGAGACAGTATAGTTTAATAGTCTATACACTACTGAGACAGTATAGTTTAATAGTCTATATGATACTGAGACAGTATAGTTTAATAGTCTATATGATACTGAGACAGTATAGTTTAATAGTCTATATGATACTGAGACAGTATAGTTTAATAGTCTATATGATACTGAGACAGTATAGTTTAATAGTCTATACACTACTGAGACAGTATAGTTTAATAGTCTATATGATACTGAGACAGTATAGTTTAATAGTCTATACACTACTGAGACAGTATAGTTTAATAGTCTATACACTACTGAGACAGTATAGTTTAATAGTCCATACACTACTGAGACAGTATAGTTTAATAGTCTATACATACTGAGACAGTATAGTTTAATAGTCTATTACTACTGAGACAGTATAGTTTAATAGTCTATATGATACTGAGACAGTATAGTTTAATAGTACTGAGACAGTATAGTTTAATAGTCTATATGATACTGAGACAGTATAGTTTAATAGTCTATACATACTGAGACAGTATAGTTTAATAGTCTATATGATACTGAGACAGTATAGTTTAATAGTCCACTACTGAGACAGTATAGTTTAATAGTCTATATGATACTGAGACAGTATAGTTTAATAGTCTATATGATACTGAGACAGTATAGTTTAATAGTCTATACACTACTGAGACAGTATAGTTTAATAGTCTATACACTACTGAGACAGTATAGTTTAATAGTCTATATGATACTACAGTATAGTTTAATAGTCTATACTACTGAGAGACAGTATAGTTTAATAGTCTATATGATACTGAGACAGTATAGTTTAATAGTCTATACACTACTGAGACAGTATAGTTTAATAGTCTATATGATACTGAGACAGTATAGTTTAATAGTCCACTACTGAGACAGTATAGTTTAATATATGATACTGAGACAGTATAGTTTAATATACACTACTGAGACAGTATAGTTTAATAGTCTATACTACTGAGACAGTATAGTTTAATAGTCCACTACTGAGACAGTATAGTTTAATAGTCTATACATACTGAGACAGTATAGTTTAATAGTCCATACACTACTGAGACAGTATAGTTTAATAGTTATACTACTGAGACAGTATAGTTTAATAGTCTATACATACTGAGACAGTATAGTTTAATAGTCTATACACTACTGAGACAGTATAGTTTAATAGTCTATACACTACTGAGACAGTATAGTTTAATAGTCCATACACTACTGAGACAGTATAGTTTAATAGATACTGAGACAGTATAGTTTAATAGTCCATACACTACTGAGATAGTATAGTTTAATAGATACTGAGACAGTATAGTTTAATAGTCTATACACTACTGAGACAGTATAGTTTAATAGTCATACACTACTGAGACAGTATAGTTTAATAGTCTATACACTACTGAGACAGTATAGTTTAATAGTCCATACACTACTGAGACAGTATAGTTTAATAGTCCATACACTACTGAGACAGTATAGTTTAATAGTCTATACTACAGTATGAGACAGTATAGTTTAATAGTCTATATGATACTGAGACAGTATAGTTTAATAGTCTATACACTACTGAGACAGTATAGTTTAATAGTATAGTTTATGATACTGAGACAGTATAGTTTAATAGTCTATATGATACTGAGACAGTATAGTTTAATAGTCTATACACTACTGAGACAGTATAGTTTAATAGTCTATATGATACTGAGACAGTATAGTTTAATAGTCTACTACTGAGACAGTATAGTTTAATAGTCCATACACTACTGAGACAGTATAGTTTAATAGTCCATACACTACTGAGACAGTATAGTTTAATAGTCCACTACTGAGACAGTATAGTTTAATAGTCTATATGATACTGAGACAGTATAGTTTAATACAGTACTGAGACAGTTTAATAGTCTATACACTACTGAGACAGTATAGTTTAATAGTCCATATGATACAGTATGAGTCTATATGATACAGTATAGTTTAATAGTCTATATGATACTGAGACAGTATAGTTTAATAGTCCATACACTACTGAGACAGTATAGTTTAATAGTCTATATGATACTGAGACAGTATAGTTTAATAGTCTATACACTACTGAGACAGTATAGTTTAATAGTCTATACACTACTGAGACAGTATAGTTTAATAGTCTATATGATACTGAGACAGTATAGTTTAATAGTCCACTACTGAGACAGTATAGTTTAATAGTCTATATGATACTGAGACAGTATAGTTTAATAGTCTATACACTACTGAGACAGTATAGTTTAATAGTCCATACACTACTGAGACAGTATAGTTTAATAGTCCATATGATACTGAGACAGTATAGTTTAATAGTCCACTACTGAGACAGTATAGTTTAATAGTCCACTACTGAGACAGTATAGTTTAATAGTCTATACACTACTGAGACAGTATAGTTTAATAGTCTATATGATACTGAGACAGTATAGTTTAATAGTCTATACACTACTGAGACAGTATAGTTTAATAGTCCACTACTGAGACAGTATAGTTTAATAGTCTATACACTACTGAGACAGTATAGTTTAATAGTCTATATGATACTGAGACAGTATAGTTTAATAGTCCACTACTGAGACAGTATAGTTTAATAGTCCATACACTACTGAGACAGTATAGTTTAATAGTCCACTACTGAGACAGTATAGTTTAATAGTCCACTACTGAGACAGTATAGTTTAATAGTCCACTACTGAGACAGTATAGTTTAATAGTCCATATGATACTGAGACAGTGTAGCAGTGGGAACCGTTCAGTGTGTCCCATGTGAGTCACTTGAAAGGGCATAGAGTTTGTAGCACCTTTTCCCACCAATCATAGGCGAGTGTGTAGAGTTGTTATTTTGTCTCTCTTCCAGCTGCCCCGTCTGTCTGTGACTCTGGTGATAATACACACGCCAGTGAAACCAGTCAGAGGTTTAATTGAAGAACGTCTCTTCTGTGTGGACTCACAAGTACAGTGGACAGTGCAAACAAAGCCCATGTTGCTACAATGTTTCAGATGTGATTGGTTGATCTCAAATGCTATAGAAACTACAGACTACTGTACTTCTAAGAGAGGCAAGTTTATTTTTTCTTATTTTTCATTTAAAAATGAGCCTGGTGTTCATCTTAGACGCAGTGCTTTGAATACGTATTGTATACGTATTCAAAGCGCCTACAATATGGACATGTGGAGGTAATGTTCAATGAAGGACATTTATACACAACATTTATAAACTAATAAACTATGATTTATTGTACGTTAAAGGAGCTACACAGGATTCCATGTTTTATTTGTTAACAGATCTGCAAGGTGAAAGCAACAGGGTGGATTGTGGGATCTCCACCACTTCACTGCTTATACACTACGTATTCAGAGCCTTGGTTTGTGAAATGTTGTCAAAATGGCCCCCCAAAAACACTGACGAGAAATGTTCTGTAGTTGGCCAAGCTACTAGGAGTCTGGCCTTTCTTTAAATATATCACTCTGAGTATCCATACTGTGAACTTAAACTTGCTCAAGTAGAACATCATTTCTTCCAGGATGTTGGTTTCCCTCCACACACGGCTCACTAAAACATTCTGATGAATGAGATGTATTTTCGTCAGGCAGCAGAGTTCACCTCCTTTCACTTTTTACTGTATCAATTATTTACGCTCTTTAGTTAATCCAATTTTTTTTAAGGGATCAACGGCAGAATATATACATGTATTATTGGCATTCGTGTAGATTGATCATCTGATCAGCGAACAAATTTGTTACAGTACTGTATCTCCCACGAGTTCTAAATCAGCAGTGTCATGGTTCGTGTCGATGCGATAATGACTGATCATTAGCACATTATAATTCAGATAAAGCCCACAACACGACGGATACCTCTGGAAACTGGTACAATTATGAAATGCCCGAAGTGTCAGTCCTCGTCTCGGTGTTCACATTATGAAGATTTAATCTACTTATTGGTATAATTTAACAAGCATTACTTATCATAATGTTGACTCATTAATTATCATAATGCTGACTCTAATTATCATAATGTTGACTCTAATTATCATAATGTTGACTCTATTTATCATAATGTCGACTCATTAATTATCATAATGTTGACTCATTAATTATCATAATGTTGAATCATTAATTATCATAATGTTGACTCATTAATTATCATAATGTTGAATCATTAATTATCATAATGTTGACTGATTAATTATGATAATGTTGACTCGTTAATTATCATAATGTTGACTCGTTAATTATCATAATGTCGACCCATAAATTATCATAATGTTGACTCATTAATTATCATAATGTTGACTCGTTAATTATCATAATGTTGACGCGTTAATTATCATAATGTTGACGCGTTAATTATCATAATGTTGACGCGTTAATTATCATAATGTTGACTCTTTAATTATCATAATGTTGACTCTTTAATTATCATAATGTTGACTCATTAATTATCATAATGTTGGCTCTAATTATCATAATGTTGACTCACTATCAACAAGGCAGGTCCTACAGGCCCTAGTTTCTACCTTCTTAACAATACTATCAACAAGACAGGTCCTACAGTCTCTAGTTTCTACCTTCTAAACAACACTATCAACAAGGCAGGTCCTAGTTTCTACCTTCTTAACAACACTATCAACAAGACAGGTCCTACAGGCCCTAGTTTCTGCCTTCTTAACAACACTATCAACAAGGCAGGTCCTAGTTTCTACCTTCTTAACAACACTATCAACAAGGCAGGTCCTACAGGCCCTAGTTTCTGCCATCTTAACAACACTATCAACAAGGCAGGTCCTACAGGCCCTAGTTTCTACCTTCTTAACAACACTATCAACAAGGCAGGTCCTACAGGCCCTAGTTTCTACCTTCTTAACAACACTATCAACAAGGCAGGTCCTACAGGCCCTAGTTTCTACCTTCTTAACAACACTATCAACAAGGCAGGTCCTACAGGCCCTAGTTTCTACCTTCTTAACAACACTATCAACAAGGCAGGTCCTACAGGCCCTAGTTTCTACCTTCTTAACAACACTATCAACAAGGCGGGTCCTACAGGCCCTAGTTTCTGCCTTCTTAACAACACTATCAACAAGGCAGGTCCTACAGGTCCTAGTTTTGTCACACCTGGACTACTGTTCAGTCGTGTGGTCAGGTGCCACAAATAGGGACCTAGGAAAATTACAATTGTCTCAGAACAGGGCAGCACGGCTGGCCCTTGGATGTACACTGAGAGCTAATATTAATAATATGCATGTCAATCTCTCCTGGCTCAAAGTGAAGGAGAGATTAACTTCATCACTACTTGTATTTATGAGAGGTAGTGACATGTTGAATGCACCAAGCTGTCTGTCTAAACTACTGGCGCACAGATCGACACCCATGCATACCCCACAAGACATGCCACCAGAGGTCTGTTTAAACTACTGGCGCACAGCTCGACACCCATACATACCCCACAAGACATGTCACCAGAAGTCTGTTTAAACTACTGGCACACAGCTCAGACACCCATAAATACCCCACAAGACATGTCACCAGAGGTCTGTTTAAACTACTAACACACAGCTCAAACACCCATAAATACCCCACAAGACATGTCACCAGAGGTCTGTTTAAACTACTAACACACAGCTCAGACACCCATAAATACCCCACAAGACATGTCACCAGAGGTCTGTCTAAACTACTGGCGCACAGCTCGAAACCCATACATACCCCACAAGACATGTCACCAGAAGTCTGTTTAAACTACTGGCACACAGCTCAGACACCCATGCATACCCCACAAGACATGTCACCAGAAGTCTCTTCACAGTCCCCAAGTCCAGAACAGACTATGGGAGGTGCACAGTACTACATAGAGACATGACTACATGGAACTCTATTCCACAGTACTATATAGAGCCATGACTACATGGAACTCTATTCCACAGTACTACATAGAGCCATGACTACATGGAACTCTATTCCACAGTACTACATAGAGCCATGACCACATGGAACTCTATTCCACAGTACTACATAGAGCCATGACTACATGGAACTCTATTCCACAGTACTACATAGAGCCATGACCACATGGAACTCTATTCCACAGTACTACATAGAGCCATGACTACATGGAACTCTATTCCACAGTACTACATAGAGCCACGACTACATGGAACTCTATTCCACAGTACTACATAGAGCCATGACCACATGGAACTCTATTCCACAGTACTACATAGAGCCATGACTACATGGAACTCTATTCCACAGTACTACATAGAGCCATGACCACATGGAACTCTATTCCACAGTACTACATAGAGCCACGACTACATGGAACTCTATTCCACAGTACTACATAGTACTACATAGAGCCATGACCACATGGAACTCTATTCCACAGTACTACATAGAGCCACGACTACATGGAACTCTATTCCACAGTACTACATAGAGCCACGACTACATGGAACTCTATTCCACAGTACTACATAGAGCCACGACTACATGGAACTCTATTCCACAGTACTACATAGAGCCATGACCACATGGAACTCTATTCCACAGTACTACATAGAGCCATGACTACATGGAACTCTATTCCACAGTACTACATAGAGCCATGACTACATGGAACTCTATTCCACAGTACTACATAGAGCCACGACTACATGGAACTCTATTCCACAGTACTACATAGAGCCATGACCACATGGAACTCTATTCCACAGTACTACATAGAGCCATGACTACATGGAACTCTATTCCACAGTACTATATAGAGCCATGACTACATGGAACTCTATTCCACAGTACTACATAGAGCCATGACTACATGGAACTCTATTCCACAGTACTATATAGAGCCATGACTACATGGAACTCTATTCCACAGTACTATATAGAGCCATGACTACATGGAACTCTATTCCACAGTACTACATAGAGCCATGACCACATGGAACTCTATTCCACAGTACCTCATAGAGCCATGACTACATGGAACTCTATTCCACAGTACTACATAGAGCCATGACTACATGGAACTCTATTCCACAGTACTACATAGAGCCACGACTACATGGAACTCTATTCCACAGTACTACATAGAGCCACCACTACATGGAACTCTATTCCACAGTACTACATAGTACTACATAGAGCCATGACCACATGGAACTCTATTCCACAGTACTACATAGAGCCACGACTACATGGAACTCTATTCCACAGTACTACATAGAGCCACGACTACATGGAACTCTATTCCACAGTACTACATAGAGCCACGACTACATGGAACTCTATTCCACAGTACTACATAGAGCCATGACCACATGGAACTCTATTCCACAGTACTACATAGAGCCATGACTACATGGAACTCTATTCCACAGTACTACATAGAGCCATGACTACATGGAACTCTATTCCACAGTACTACATAGAGCCACGACTACATGGAACTCTATTCCACAGTACTACATAGAGCCATGACCACATGGAACTCTATTCCACAGTACTACATAGAGCCATGACTACATGGAACTCTATTCCACAGTACTATATAGAGCCATGACTACATGGAACTCTATTCCACAGTACTACATAGAGCCATGACTACATGGAACTCTATTCCACAGTACTATATAGAGCCATGACTACATGGAACTCTATTCCACAGTACTATATAGAGCCATGACTACATGGAACTCTATTCCACAGTACTACATAGAGCCATGACCACATGGAACTCTATTCCACAGTACCTCATAGAGCCATGACTACATGGAACTCTATTCCACAGTACTACATAGAGCCATGACTACATGGAACTCTATTCCACAGTACTACATAGAGACATGACTACATGGAACTCTATTCCACAGTACTACATAGAGCCATGACTACATGGAACTCTATTCCACAGTACTACATAGAGACATGACTACATGGAACTCCACATCAGGTAACTGATGCAGCAGTAGAATCAGATTTAAACAACAGATCAAATTCACCTTATGGAACAGTGAGGACTGTGAAGAGACACACACAGGACACACTTAATGTGTTGTGAAAAGTGTTATGAAATGTTATGTTTTAAATTGTTTATAAGTTCCTAAATGTTGCAGTGAATCAAGAAGAGTAGCTGCTGCCTTGGCAGGAACTAATGGGGATCTATAATAAACCCCAGGAAGAGTAGCTGCTGCCTTGGCAGGAACTAATGGGGAGCCATAATAACCCCCAGGAAGAGTAGCTGCTGCCTTGGCAGGAACTAATGGGGATCCATAATAAACCCCAGGAAGAGTAGCTGCTGCCTTGGCAGGAACTAACGGGGATCCATAATAACCCCCAGGAAGAGTAGCTGCTGCCTTGGCAGGAACTAATAGGGATCCATAATAAACCCCAGGAAGAGTAGCTGCTGCCTTGGCAGGAACTAACGGGGATCCATAATAACCCCCAGGAAGAGTAGCTGCTGCCTTGGCAGGAACTAATGGGGATCCATAATAAACCCCAGGAAGAGTAGCTGCTGCCTTGGCAGGAACTAATGGGGATCCATAATAAACCCCAGGAAGAGTAGCTGCTGCCTTGGCAGGAACTAATGGGGATCCATAATAACCCCCAGGAAGAGTAGCTGCTGCCTTGGCAGGAACTAATGGGGATCCGTAATAAACCCCAGGAAGAGTAGCTGCTGCCTTGGCAGGAACTAATGGGGATCCATAATAAATACAAAAATATAAATATAAATAGCTCAGGCAGTAAGAATAAATAATAATAAATAAATAAACAATAAAATGACTCCCCCCACCCCAACCCCCCCCCCCCCCATCCCACCCCGCCTCACGTTCCCACATCATTCATCACCTCATTCATCCATTAATGTTTTCCGGAGGATTTGGGGGATGGGAGGGATGATAAAACTAAGTGTGCGTACTAACTGGCTCCCTTTTCCCAATTTCGTGCACTACTTTAGACCAGGACTGGCTCCTTTTCCCTATTTCGTGCACTACTTTAGACCAGGACTGGCTCCTTTTCCCTATTTCGTGCACTACTTCAGACCAGGACTGGCTCCATTTCCCTATTTCGTGCACTACTTCAGACCAGGACTGGCTCCCTTTTCCCAATTTCGTGCACTACTTCAGACCAGGACTGGCTCCTTTTCCCTATTTCGTGCACTACTTCAGACCAGGACTGGCTCCATTTCCCTATTTCGTGCACTACTTTAGACCAGGACTGGCTCCTTTTCCCTATTTCGTGCACTACTTTAGACCAGGACTGGCTCCTTTTCCCTATTTCGTGCACTACTTCAGACCAGGACTGGCTCCATTTCCCTATTTCGTGCACTACTTCAGACCAGGACTGGCTCCCTTTTCCCAATTTCGTGCACTACTTCAGACCAGGACTGGCTCCTTTTCCCTATTTCGTGCACTACTTCAGACCAGGACTGGCTCCATTTCCCTATTTCGTGCACTACTTTAGACCAGGACTGGCTCCATTTCCCTATTTCGTGCACTACTTCAGACCAGGACTGGCTCCTTTTCCCTATTTCGTGCACTACTTTAGACCAGGACTGGCTCCATTTCCCTATTTCGTGCACTAATTTAGACCAGGACTGGCTCCATTTCCCTATTTCGTGCACTACTTTAGACCAGGACTGGCTCCATTTCCCTATTTCGTGCACTACTTCAGACCAGGACTGGCTCCTTTTCCCTATTTCGTGCACTACTTCAGACCAGGACTGGCTCCTTTTCCCTATTTCGTGCACTACTTCAGACCAGGACTGGCTCCATTTCCCTATTTCGTGCACTACTTCAGACCAGGACTGGCTCCTTTTCCCCATTTCGTGCACTACTTTAGACCAGGACTGGCTCCTTTTCCCTATTTCGTGCACTACTTTAGACCAGGACTGGCTCCATTTCCCTATTTCGTGCACTACTTTAGACCAGGACTGGCTCCCTTTTCCCAATTTCGTGCACTACTTCAGACCAGAACTGGCTCCCTTTCCCTATTTCGTGCACTACTTTAGACCAGGACTGGCTCCCTTTTCTCTATTTCGTGCACTACTTCAGACCAGGACTGGCTCCTTTTTCTGAGTCAATACATGTTATAATCACCTTTGGCAGAGATTACAGCTGTGAGTTTTTCTGGGTAAGTCTCTATGAGCTTTGAGCACCTGGATTGTACAATTTTGGCCCATTATTCTTTTAAAAAAATCTTCAAACTCAGTCAAGTTGGTTGTTGATCATTGCCAGACAGCCATTTTCAAATATTACCATAGGTTTTCAAGACGATTGTCACGGCTTTCGTTGTGGGTAGGAGGAGCGGACCAAAATGCAGCGTGGTTGTGATTCATTTCATTATAATAGAGAGACTATACATGATAAACTAACAAAATAACAAACGTGCGAAAACCGAAACCAGCCCTATCTGGTGCAAAACACAGAGACAGGAACAATCACCCACAAACACACAGTGAAACCCAGGCTACCCAAATATGGTTCCCAATCAGAGACAATGACTAACACCTGCCTCTGATTGAGAACCATATCAGGCAAGACATAGAAATAGACAAACAAGACATCCAACATAGAATGCCCACTCAGATCACACCCTGACCAACCAAAACATAGAAACATACAAATAAACTATGGTCAGGGTGTGACAGTACCCCCCCCCCCCCAAGGTGCGGACTCCGGCCACAAAACCTGAACCTATCGGGGAGGGTCTGGGTGGGCATCTGTCCGCGGTGGCGGCTCCGGTGCTGGACGTGGCCCCCATTCACCGTAGTCCTCCCCCACCTTGTCCACTTCCGTGACCTCCGAGCCATGGCAACCCTACTAAATAACACGGGACAGAGGGGCAGCTCGGGACGGAGGGGCAGCTCGGGACAGAGGGGCAGCTCGGGACAGAGGGGCAGCTCGGGACAGAGGGGCTCCTCAGACTCCGGCAGCAGCGCCTTACAGGCGGGAGACTCCGGCAGCAGAGCCGGACAGGCGGGAGACTCCGGCAGCAGCGCCGGACAGGCGGGAGACTCCGGCAGCAGCGCCGGACAGGCGGGAGACTCCGGCAGCAGCGCCGGACAGGCGGGAGACTCCGGCAGCAGCGCCGGACAGGCGGGAGACTCCGGCAGCAGCGCCGGACAGGCGGGAGACTCCGGCAGCAGAGCCGGACAGGAGGGAGACTCCGGCAGCAGCGCCGGACAGGCGGGAGACTCCGGCAGCAGAGCCGGACAGGAGGGAGACTCCGGCAGCAGCGGAGAGGAGGAAGGCTCTGGCATATCCTGGCTGACTGGCGGATCTAGAAGAGTCTGGCTGACTGGCGGGTCTGGAAGAGTCTGGTTGACTAGCAGATCTGGAAGAGTCTGGTTGACTGGTGGGTCTGGAAGAGTCTGGTTGACTAGCAGATCTGGAAGAGTCTGGTTGACTAGCAGATCTGTAAGAGTCTGGTTGACTGGCAGATCTGGAAGAGTCTGGTCTACACTTCATATCTTATAGTACAGTAACATAGATCTACACTTAATATCTAGTAGTTCAGTAACATAGATCTACACTTCATATCTAATAGATATAGTTCAGTAACATAGATCTACACTTCATATCTAATAGATATATACAGTAACATAGATCTACCCTTCATATCTATTAGTGGAGTAACATAGATCTACACTTCATATCGAATAGATATAGTTCAGTAATATAGATCTACACTCAAAGAGATATTCAATGTCTGCTTTTTTTTACTTTTACCCATCTACCAATAGCTGCCCATCTTTTCGAGGCAATGGAACACCCAACTGGTCTTTGTGGTTCAATCTGTGATTGTGTGTGGGGTAAAGAGATGAGGTAGTCATTCAAAAATCAGGTGAAACAAAATTATTCCGAATGCAATTTATTATGTGATTTCAGCACATTTTAACTACAGAAATTATTTACCCGTCCCGTAACAAATCAATTGAATAATTATTGACTAAAGACATTTCAGCTTTCCATTTTTGATTAATATGTAACAATTTCTAAAAACATATCTCCACTTTGACATTGTGGAGAAATCTAATATATGCAATACAGTAACATAGATCTACGCTTCATAACTAATAGATATATACAGTAACATAGATCTACACTTCATATCTAATAGTACATTAACATAGATCTACATTTCATATCTAATAGTACAGTAACATAGATCTACACTTCATATCTAATAGATATAGTACAGTAACATAGATCTACACTTCATATCTAATATATATATACAGTAACATAGATCTACACTTCATATCTAATAGTACATTAACATAGATCTACATTTCATATCTAATAGTACAGTAACATAGATCTACACTTCATATCTAATAGATATAGTACAGTAACATAGATCTACACTTCATATCTAATATATATATACAGTAACATAGATCTACACTTCATATCTATTAGTACAGTAACATAGATCTACACTTCATATCTAATAGTACAGTAACATAGATCTACACTTATATCTAATAGATATAGTTCAGTAACATAGATCTACACTTCATATCTAATAGTACAGTAACATAGATCTACACTTCATATCTAATAGTACAGTAACATAGATCTACACTTATATCTAATAGATATAGTTCAGTAACATAGATCTACACTTCATATCTAATAGAAATATACAGTAACATAGATCTACACTTCATATCTAATAGATATATACAGTAACATAGATCTACACTTAATATCTAATAGTACAGTAACATAGATCTACACTTATATCTAATAGATATAGTAGAGTAACATAGATATACACTTCATATCTAATAGTACAGTAACATAGATCTACACTTATATCTAATAGTACAGTAACATAGATCTACACTTATATCTAATAGATATAGTAGAGTAACATAGATATACACTTCATATCTAATAGTACAGTAACATAGATCTACACTTCATATCTTATAGTACAGTAACATAGATCGACACTTCATATCTAATAGATATAGTACAGTAACATAGATCTACACTTCATATCTAATAGTACAGTAACATAGATCTACACTTCATATCTAATAGATATATACAGTAACATAGATCTACACTTATATCTAATAGATATATACAGTAACATAGATCTACACTTATATCTGATAGATATAGTTCAGTAACATAGATCTACACTTCATATCTAATAGAAATATACAGTTACATAGATCTACACTTCATATCTAATAGTGGAGTAACATATATCTACACTTCATATCTAATAGAAATATACAGTAACATAGATCTACACTTCATATCTAATAGAAATACACAGTAACATAGATCTACACTTCATATCTAATAGTACATTAACATAGATCTACACTTCATATCTTATAGATATTGTACAGTAACATAGATCTACACTTCATATCTTATAGTACAGTAACATAGATCTACACTTAATATCTAATAGAATTATAAAGTTACATAGATCTACACTTCATATCTAATAGAAATATACAGTAACATAGATCTACACTTCTTATCTAATAGATATATACAGTAACATAGATCTACACTTCATATCTAATAGTACAGTAACATAGATCTACACTTATATCTAATAGATATAGTTCAGTAACATAGATCTACACTTCATATCTAATAGTACAGTAACATAGATCTACACTTCATATCTAATAGTACAGTAACATAGATCTGCACTTCATATCTAATAGATATATACAGTAACATAGATCTACACTTCATATCTAATAGTACAGTAACATAGATCTACACTTCATATCTAGTAGATATATACAGTAACATAGATCTACACTTAGTATCAAATAGATAAGGTTCAGTAACATAGATCTACACTTCATATCTTATAGTACGTTAACATAGATCTACACTTCATATCTAATAGTTCAGTAACATAGAACTACACTTAATATCTAATAGAATTATAAAGTTACATAGATCTACACTTCATATCTAATAGATATTTACAGTAACATAGATCTGCACTTCTTATCTAATAGATATATACATTAACATAGATCTACACTTCATATCTTATAGTACAGTAACATAGATCTACATTTCATATCTAATAGTACAGTAACATAGATCTACACTTCATATCTGATAGATATAGTACAGTAACATAGATCTACACTTCATATCTAATAGATATATACAGTAACATATAAATACACTTCATATATAATATATATATATACAGTAACATAGATATACACTTCATAACTAAAAGATATAGTTGAGTAACATAGATCTACACTTCATATCTAATAGATATATACAGTAACATAGATCTACACTTCATATCTAATAGTACAGTAACATAGATCTACACTGCATATCTTATAGATATTGTACAGTAACATAGATCTACACTTCATATCTAATAGATATATACAGTAACATAGATCTACACTTCATATCTAATAGTACAGTAACATAGATCTACACTTAATATCTAATAGTACAGTAACATAGATCTACACTTCATATCTTATAGTAGAGTAACATAGATCTACACTTAATATCTAATAGTACAGTAACATAGATCTACACTTCATATCTTATAGATATTGTACAGTAACATAGATCTACACTTCATATCTTATAGATATTGTACAGTAACATAGATCTACACTGCATATCTTATAGATATTGTACAGTAACATAGATATACACTTCATATCTAATAGTACAGTAACATAGATCTACACTTCATATCTAATAGATATGGTTCAGTAACATAGATCTACACTTCATATCTAATAGATATATACAGTAACATAGATCTACACTTAATATCTAGTAGTACAGTAACATAGATCTACACTTCATATCTAATAGTACAGTAACATAGATCTACACTTCATATCTAATATATATATACAGTGACATAGATCTACACTTCATATCTAATAGATATGGTTCAGTAACATAGATCTACACTTCATATCTAGTAGTACAGTAACATAGATCTACACTTCTTATCTAATAGATATATACAGTAACATAGATCTACACTTAATATCTAGTAGTACAGTAACATAGATCTACACTTCTTATCTAATAGATATATACAGTAACATAGATCTACACTTAATATCTAGTAGTACAGTAACATAGATCTACACTTCATATCTAATAGATATGGTTCAGTAACATAGATCTACACTTCATATCTAATAGATATATACAGTAACGTAGATCTACACTTCATATATAATAGATATAGTTCAGTAACATAGATCTACACTTCATATCTAATAGATATAGTTCAGTAACATAGATCTACACTTCATATCTAATAGATATATACAGTAACATAGATCTACACTTCATATCCAATAGATATAGTTCAGTAACATAGATCTACATTTCATATCTAATAGATATATACAGTAACATAGATCTACACTTCATATCCAATAGATATAGTACATTAACATAGATCTACACTTCATATCTAATAGTACAGTAACATAGATCTACACTTCATATCTTATAGATATTGTACAGTAACGTAGATCTACACTTCATATCTAATAGATATAGTACAGTAACATAGATCTACACTTCATATCTAATAGTACAGTAACATAGATCTACACTTCATGTCTTATAGATATTGTACAGTAACGTAGATCTACACTTCATATCTAATAGATATATACAGTAACGTAGATCTACACTTCATATCTAATAGATATATACAGTAACATATATCTACACTTCATATCTAATAGTACAGTAACATAGATCTACATTTCATATCTAATAGTACAGTAACATAGATCTACACTTAATATCTAATAGATATATACAGTAACATAGATCTACACTTCATATCTAATAGATCTATACAGTAACATAGATCTACACTTCATATCCTATAGATATAGTACAGTAACATAGATCTACACGTCATATCTAATATGGTGATGTTGGTTTGGCCTTGCAACTGTGTCATTGGTATAGAGAATTACAAAAGTGTTGTGTACCGCAAACGATATTCTAAAGCGTGTTGTCATGTCTGTATGTACTAAAACAAATACTGGATGCTTTGCTGAGGTTGATCTCAAATCATGTTTCGTCATAAACAAGGAATTAGATCTTTATTTCCTAACTGAAAAAAAAACAACAACAAAAAAATCCTATTATGACAATGACAGTTGTGTGACCCATGTATCAAGTCGTCAGTGGTCATGTTTTCCACCCGTTGCAAAAACAATAAGAACATAGCAGGCATAAATAACAACGAGGTAATTAGTGTGTGCACCCCATGACATCTCTCGATGGGATTAGAGATGGGTTACTTGGTGGAGGCTCGCTGGCTGTTGTCTCTCTATCCTGTTTACAGAGAGAGAGACCAATTGTTTGACGCGCGTCGAGACGAACCTGCTTTGTCACAATAGACAGACACGAGACCTGTTATCCAACCAGTGGCTTGAATCCTATGATTTGCCTGGTAACTCTTTCTGATACAGATGCAGATACATAGCAGTAGCATACTAACTCAATGCGCCCATCAACACCTTTCCAACCGCTTACAGAAATGTAACTATAACTGAAAGCTATTTTAGGAACACTAATGCGGTGTTTAAAAAAAATGATTTATGTGCCTTTGTTTCCTTTTAGCGGATCAACGCAGCAACAGAGGTCCACGCACATCAATCTTAGAAAAAAGGGTTCTTTGGCTGTCCCCGTAGGATAACCTTTTTTGGTTCCAGGTAAAAAATCATTTTGGGTTCCCGGTAGAACCATTTTGAGTTACGTGTGGAAACCCAAATCGTTTCTCATTGGAACCACAAGGGTTTTTCAAATGGTTCTCCTGAAATCCTTTTTAGGTTCTAGATAGCACCTGTTTTTTTAATAAGAGTGTAGAAATGTAAATATTTAAATACGTCATGTTGAAGGATAAACTATACGTGTAATAACTTTTCAAATAATAATATTATTAAAAAAATAAAATATAAATTCGCCTTTATTAAATAATAATAGAATTTAAAAAATTAAATATAAATTCGCCTTTATTTATCCAGGTAGGCCAGTTGAGAACAAGTTCTCATTTACAACTGCGACCTGGCCAAGATAAAGCAAAGCAGTGTGACAGAAACAACAACAGAGTTACACATGGAGTCAACAAAGGTACAGTCAATAACACAATAGAAAAAAGTATATGTACAGTGTGTGTAAATGAGGTAGGATAAGGGAAATAAAGGCAATAAATTGGCCATATTGGCGAAATAATTACATAATAACAATAATATATATATATATATATTTTAAATGTACCATTAAGGAAATAAAAACAGCCTTTTCATTCACATATGAATGGGTTACAACGCGTTTTCATTTTTCTCCATTTTTAATAGGCTATATACATCAGCCAATTGTAAGCAGCAGGGCTGGTGATGTTCGTGTGAAGTGACTGGTTGAACTATGCGCCCTATGTCATCTCTACCGTGCAGCCTGGACGCTCTCAAGCAGCAGGACAGTTTTTCCCTGGTCAGATTATGACTTGTACTTCATTCTATGCTGGATCCGTCACGTCTTCCCTCCATTGATGAAATATTACTAATGTACATTCTATTGGCTGCAGATGTCTAAATCTCCCTCAATCCGATTCCACTTAATACTTTCACTACGTTTAAATCCTTACTGGTATAAGGTGGCCTCTTACGGGTTGTTCTGGAAGCAGTTTGTCTTCTTAAGGGTTGTTCTGGAAGCAGTTTGTCTTCTTAAGGGTTGTTCTGGAAGCAGTTTGTCCTCTTACGGGTTGTTCTGGAAGCAGCTTGTCCTCTTACGGGTTGTTCTGGAAGCAGTTTGTCTTCTTACGGGTTGTTCTGGAAGCAGCTTGTCCTCTTACGGGTTGTTCTGGAAGCAGTTTGTCTTCTTACGGGTTGTTCTGGAAGCAGTTTGTCTTCTTAAGGGTTGTTCTGGAAGCAGTTTGTCTTCTTACGGGTTGTTCTGGAAGCAGCTTGTCTTCTTACGGGTTGTTCTGGAAGCAGCTTGTCTTCTTAAGGGTTGTTCTGGAAGCAGTTTGTCTTCTTACGGGTTGTTCTGGAAGCAGTTTGTCTTCTTACGGGTTGTTCTGGAAGCAGTTTGTCTTCTTACGGGTTGTTCTGGAAGCAGTTTGTCTTCTTACGGGTTGTTCTGGAAGCAGCTTGTCTTCTTAAGGGTTGTTCTGGAAGCAGTTTGTCTTCTTAAGGATTGTTCTGGAAGCAGCTTGTCTTCTTACGGGTTGTTCTGGAAGCAGTTTGTCTTCTTACGGGTTGTTCTGGAAGCAGTTTGTCCTCTTACGGGTTGTTCTGGAAGCAGTTTGTCCTCTTACGGGTTGTTCTGGAAGCAGTTTGTCTTCTTACGGGTTGTTCTGGAAGCAGCTTGTCCTCTTACGGGTTGTTCTGGAAGCAGCTTGTCCTCTTATGGGTTGTTCTGGAAGCAGCTTGTCCTCTTATGGGTTGTTCTGGAAGCAGCTTGGGCTTATATCACGCAGCAACATTCCAAATGCGTGTCTTTTTAGTTATTAATTATGTTTGTCGGGTTTGTACACCTATGGGCAAGATGTGACAATAGCCTACACGTTTCGAAAATCTATATAGAAGGCAGTATGCATAAATCTGCCATCATGTCAGGACGGATCAAAATAATGCAGGTATTTTTTCAATCCATGCACCATTTTCATCCGCAAAACCGAATGTCTGGGCGGTTTACTAGAGATAGATAACTCCGCTCGCTCGAACTGTCAGAATCATTTTCAGACTTCATCCGCTACAGATGTGCCGAAAGTCTATATACCGGTTTTGCTGTCAAGCACTTGAATTTTCAATTAGGTTATTATTTGCCTATATTATTGGATATTTACAAGAAAATACAATAATAATTATTATAATATTAAAATAATAATAGGAGACTTTAATATTACAATTATAATAATACATTTATCTCAAATAAAACATGTACGTGACATATTAATATTAATGGTCATGCTGATAGACCTTCATATTGTGAAATTAATAAATTACCAAAACATTTGCAAATAAATTATGAATACAATAATTGACTTAAAATTATTTTTCATAGCAAAACAGTTATTAAAACAGCTATATTTACATATTAATTGTATCCAGTATGTAGGCTATTGAATAACGCCATGCAAATTAATGGCTTGATTAATGATGATAATGGATAGGTTTACTTCCGCGTTTTCCGTCCATAATGTCAGCATATTTTCGGTAAAATGGTCAGGAATTAGACGTGTGTAAAGTGCACATGATTAAAGCTCTGTTTGCATTTCAGGCGACCGCATGGCATTGTGTGAAGGGGTTCAGAGTATTCTTATTTTAAAAACAGAAGATTTATATATTTCTATTTTGCGGCATGTGTTCTTTACGGACACAATATTAATTTGGAAAACAAATTGCAACTATTGAACCTTTTATTTTATTGAAGTTGTTCAACATTTAAATTGCATTCATTTGCGGGAGAATGTAAATAAAAAACTTCTACAGCATTCTTGTAAAATTCTTATCAAACGTTAAAATATTATAACATATTAAATTATTACAATTGGTTTGCATTATCCTATTACTTATAAAGACACAAACACAAATTTAAGACACAAATACAAATTTGAAATAATTAGCCTACACAACAATTACAACGAATCTTTAATAGACTAAACCTTGACGATATAATAAATTCTTTTCAAAACTCAACTCGTGTTTTCCGACTCCATCTATTGCAATAGCCATACTCTAAACCGCCAGCGACATACAGTAGCCTACAAACATACATACTGTGATTCTCTGTACAAGTCCAGTCAGTCCCCCATTTATTATTTTATTTTTTAGAAATGCTGTTTAAATCTCTGAGCCGTCGTCTTCTTATATGGAGACTTAATTTGAGTATTTCATTCAGTGGCAGTCCTAGTGCAGGTGGCCGATCTGTGAATACTGCGCGGATTCAATTGCACAGCCTCACTCTTAGTCGAGTACCGTATCATTAATTTTAAGTTTCTGGGAGCGCCATATCATTACCGACCAGAATAGAAAAAGTGTGTCACGAAAACAACTGATTTGCATACAGATCTCTATCTGTCAGTGTTGCCAATATTGTTGGTTATCGGATTTGATTATAACAAAGAAAAAATAAACACACCACACACATAAGCAAAAATCTATATATCTGGAAACATTACTACGGTTTGTTTGCGGATGATGGTTTATTTGGCACTTTCAAATGAAATTGAATTATATTTGTGTTTATAAATATGCCAACTAGGCTATACTTAATTTAAAAAATGTGTTTTGTGTTATGTGATTCTGCAATGTAGAGCATCGATGAAAGCATTTATCAAAAGCCATTTTAATCTAATATCATCACGGTGTATAGGAGCAAAGTATCATACCTGGCAATTTTGTGGAGTACAGCGCCATCTGGCGGAAAGAAAAATAATGGCTCCTCTGTGAACAATGCACATAATAACATAACCTTGACATTGCAGCCGGCTTTAAAGGCGAGTCGTCGAGACTGACGGATTTACAAATCCCCTTGCATCATGAATAACTACTCAGTATAATTTGTAGATCAGTCAATCAGTCAGTCAAAATGTATCCATGATACAACACAGTTTTGATGCTCTCGAACAGGCTTCTCCTAGAAATAGAATGAATAGAACTGCCTTGGAAGCGCTAACCCTGGCAATTTGACTGCTTAAACGGGTACACTCACAATGGCTACCTGGTATTGTGATGCAATCCTTTCCATGGTAATTTGGAATGTTCTATCTATCAACTGATACCTTATTGCCATGGTAATTTAGAATGTTAATTCAAATTATGCTAACGGATGTGGCTCATCCAATGGAAAGTATTTGTTGTAATGTCAGTTGAGTTGACTCAACAAATCACATTCAGAGATTATTTTGAGGAGATGGGGAAACACCATGGGAATCGTATTTACACCGATTGTGTACATTGCCCATTTGTCGTCAATGGGCCGAGCGGTGCATTCTGGGAATTTCTGGGACAAGGCTAGTGCTCCATCAAGTAATGAATGGGAGTCAATTGGGCGCTAGCTCAAAAACCCAACAGTAGCATGAATCTTGTGAACAAGAAGTACAATATTACAAATCTTTTCCAAGATGTGAGGTAATTAACTTGTTCTTTGTAATTTACATTTACATTTAAGTCATTTAGCAGACGCTCTTATCCAGAGCGACTTACAAATTGTAATATCCTATAGCTTTGGAATCGTGACATTACTTACTTTCAAGGAAAAAGGTAGGTTTCTCGACTCATACCCTGACTTTGAGAAGAGATTACAGGACAATCATCTTAGCAACCGCATGATGCAGAATGACAACGTGAACACGATTTGTCGACAGTCTGCTGGGTGGGACGTTATACAGGCCTCCATTACCCAATGGGATTCCTATCTCCTCCTTTCTCTAGGCTACCTGGGGCAGCCTGGGGCAGTAGGTAGCCTAGTGCGTTGGGCCAATAACCGGATGGTTGCTAGATCAAATCCCCGAGCTGACAAGGTAGAAATCTGCCGCTCTGCCCCTGAACAAGACAGTTAACCCACTGTTCCTAGGACGTCATTGTAAATAATCATTTGCTCTTTAACTGACTTGCCTAGTTAAATAAAGGTAAAAAATTGTATTTTTTTGGTCTTAATTTAAGGTTAAGGTTAGACATAAGGTTAGCAGTGTGGTTAGGTTAGGGTTAGGTTTCAAATCAGATTGTAAGAAGAGAAATTGTAGAAATCGGCAGGGTTTATGGCTGTGGTAATTAGTGACGACCAGATTGAAGGGTTCACTTCCTACTTTTACTTCCTGGCATGGGTACACTCAAAATGGCTGCTTGTCCACACATTATCCCAGGGGTTTTCAAGTACTATTTTTATCAGTGTAATAACCTCGCAACCCATGTAACCCCAAACTGTTCACACCCCTCTTGTTAGCGGAGACAAAATGTTGCACTTAAAGCTAATTTCCTGCAATTCTTCATATTTCCAATGTCTTATTTGTGTTTATATGATATGGGCTCCCGTGGGGCCCTGCATCTCAGTGCTAGAGGCGTCACTACAGACCCTGGTTTGATTCCAGGCTGTATCACAACCAGCCGTGATTGGGAGTCCCATAGGGCGGCGCACAATTGGTCCAGCATCGTTTGACAGCCTTGTCATTGTAAATAAGAATTTGATTTTATTTAACCTTTATTTAACTAGGCAAGTTAGTTAAGAACAACTTCTTATTTACAATGACAGAAGGCCTCCTGCGGGGATGGGGCCTGGGATTAAAATAAATAAATAACATAAATCTAGGACAAAACACACATCACGACAAGAGAGACAACACTACACTACATAAAGAGAGAGCTAAGACAACAACATAGCTAGGCAGCGACACATGAAAACACAGCATGGTAGCATCACAACATGGTACAAACATTATTGGGCACAGACAACAGCACAAAGGACAAGAAGGTAGAGACAACAATACATCACGCAAAGCAGCCACAACTGTCAGTAAGTGTCCATGATTGAGTCTTTGAATGAAGAGATGGAGATAAAACTGTCCAGTTTGAGTATTTGTTGCAGCTCGTTCCAGTCGCCAGCTGCAGCGAACTGAAAAGAGGAGCGACCCAGGGATGTGTGTGCTTTGGGGACCTTTAACAGAAAGTGACTGGGAGAACGGGTGTTGTATGTGGAGGATGAGGGTTGTAGTAGATATCTCAGATAAATACAAGTTAAATAAAATACCAGGGGTTCCCCCCAAAAACACAAATAATTGTTGGTCCGTATTTCTCCCACTCTGGGATCGGATCCAGACCCCGGTCAGCCAGTTGTGTAAGTGGGCATTACGCCGTCATCCTCATTGACTTGAATAGGGAGCCATTCTATTTCTGTGGTTTTACTGGCCTCTAGTGGCGGAAGAGAAGTGGTGCATCATGCCATCATCCTCATTGACTTGAATAGGGAGCCATTCTATTTCTATGGTTTTACTGGCCTCTAGTGGCGGAAGAGAAGTGGTGCATCATGTCAGATAAACGCTTCGCCACAAGATGTTTGAATTCAAACAATGCATTGCTGAATGCGACACAACATTAAATGACAAACATAAATCAAAATAAATGTCCTATTCCAGCAAAGACAATATAGACAAGACATACTTCTGTCGGTTGTAGAACTGGATCCTACGATGTAGTTATTGCAATCATTGTAGGAAAGTTAATTGGCTCCAATAATGTAGGTAAACCCTAGATTGCTCTAATCGTATTGGTCATTGAAAGGCTTGAAGCCACTGGTCGACCATATTGGTACTCCCCGTAGGCGCAGTCCTCCATAGGAATGAATGGGATTCTTCAGTTAAATGTTTCAAGGATAAAATTACATGTATTTACTTATTTTTTTTGTTGTTGTAGTGGGGACAGTAACATTAGGGATCTCATAAAATTATTGTTTCTAAACACTTATTTTTCTTAAAATTGCATTATTGGTTAATGGCTTGTAAGTAAGCATTTCACTGTCTACCTACATCTGTTGTATTCGGCGCATGTGACAAATAAAGTTTGATTTGATAAATGATTATTTATAACTTCCAAAATATTTTTGATAATGGTGAGGGAGAGCCAAGATGGAGGCACGGTGGCTTCAATACAGTGGTGAGGGAGGGCCAAGATGGAGGCACGGTGGCTTCAATACAGCGGTGAGGGAGGGCCAAGATGGAGGCACGGTGGCTTCAATACAGTGTTGAGGGAGGGCCAAGATGGAGGCACGGTGGCTTCAATACAGTGGTGAGGGAGGGCCAAGATGGAGGCACGGTGGCTTCAATACAGTGGTGAGGGAGGGCCAAGATGGAGGCACGGTGGCTTCAACACAATGGTGAGGGAGGGCCAAGATGGAGGCACGGTGGCTTCAATACAGTGGTGAGGGAGGGCCAAGATGGAGGCACGGTGGCTTCAATACAATGGTGAGGAGGGCCAAGATGGAGGCACGGTGGCTTCAATACAGTGGTGAGGAGGGCCAAGATGGAGGCACGGTGGCTTCAATACAATGGTGAGGGAGGGCCAAGATGGAGGCACGGTGGCTTCAATACAATGGTGAGGGAGGGCCAAGATGGAGGCACGGCTTCAACACAATGGTGAGGGAGGGCCAAGATGGAGGCACGGTGGCTTCAATACAATGGTGAGGGAGGGCCAAGATGGAGGCACGGTGGCTTCAATACAGTGTTGAGGGAGGGCCAAGATGGAGGCACGGTGGCTTCAACACAGCGCACCCTATTAGCAGTCATCTAGTGTATATATAAATAATTGGTTGGTACTTGCACCATGGCATATGCACCTTTGAAAAAAATATGTGTATCCTACTCTAAAATATGATTATTTCTAGTATACATCAAACAATATACCATCTATACTTTAAAACATATTTAGCTCAACGAGTTAATGCTGCATCTGATGATTGTTCCCATTAAAGTTACCACAGTGCACAGTTGAAACAAAATGGGTAGCCTAGTGGTTAGAGCGTTGGACTAGTAACCGGAAGGTTGCAAGTTCAAACCCCCAAGCTGACAAGGTACAAACCCACTGTTCCTAGGCCGTCATTGAATATAAGAATTTGTTCTTAACTGATCTGCCTAGTTAAATAAAGGTAAAATGTTTAAACATGCATGACAGTGTGGGCTTATTGCCTCATGATACTGTAGGCTCATGATACTGTAGGCTCATGGTACTGTAGGCTCATGATACTATAGGCTCATGATACTGTAGACTCATGGTACTGTAGACTCATGGTACTGTAGACTCATGATACTATAGGCTCATGGTACTGTAGGCTCATGGTACTGTAGGCTCATGATACTGTAGACTCATGGTACTATAGGCTCATGATACTGTAGACTCATGATACGGTATACTCATGATACTGTAGGCTCATGATACTGTAGGCTCATGATACTGTAGACCCATGATACTGTAGACCCATGATACTGTACATTTACATTTACATTTAAGTCATTTAGCAGACGCTCTTATCCAGAGCGACTTACAAATTGGTGAATTCACCTTCTGACATCCAGTGGAACAGCCACTTTACAATAGTGCATCTAAATCATTAAGGGGGGTGGTGAGAAGGATTACTTATCTTATCCTAGGTATTCCTTGAAGAGGTGGGGTTTCAGGTGTCTCCGGAAGGTGGTGATTGACTCCGCTGTCCTGGCGTCGTGAGGGAGTTTGTTCCACCATTGGGGGGCCAGAGCAGCGAACAGTTTTGACTGGGCTGAGCGGGAACTGTACTTCCTCAATGGTAGGGAGGCGAGCAGGCCAGAGGTGGATGAACGCAGTGCCCTTGCTTGGGTGTAGGGCCTGATCAGAGCCTGGAGGTACTGCGGTGCCGTTCCCCTCACAGCTCCGTAGGCAAGCACCATGGTCTTGTAGCGGATGCGAGCTTCAACTGGAAGCCAGTGGAGAGAGCGGAGGAGCGGGGTGACGTGAGAGAACTTGGGAAGGTTGAACACCAGACGGGCTGCGGCGTTCTGGATGAGTTGTAGGGGTTTAATGGCACAGGCAGGGAGCCCAGCCAACAGCGAGTTGCAGTAATCCAGACGGGAGATGACAAGTGCCTGGATTAGGACCTGCGCCGCTTCCTGTGTGAGGCAGGGTCGTACTCTGCGGATGTTGTAGAGCATGAACCTACAGGAACGGGCCACCGCCATGATGTTGGTTGAGAACGACAGGGTGTTGTCCAGGATCACGCCAAGGTTCTTAGCGCTCTGGGAGGAGGACACAATGGAGTTGTCAACCGTGATGGCGAGATCATGGAACGGGCAGTCCTTCCCCGGGAGGAAGAGCAGCTCCGTCTTGCCGAGGTTCAGCTTGAGGTGGTGATCCGTCATCCACACTGATATGTCTGCCAGACATGCAGAGATGCGATTCGCCACCTGGTCATCAGAAGGGGAAAGGAGAAGATTAATTGTGTGTCGTCTGCATAGCAATGATAGGAGAGACCATGTGAGGTTATGACAGAGCCAAGTGACTTGGTGTATAGCGAGAATAGGAGAGGGCCTAGAACAGAGCCCTGGGGACACCAGTGGTGAGAGCGCGTGGCGAGGAGACAGATTCTCGCCACGCCACCTGGTAGGAGCGACCTGTCAGGTAGGACGCAATCCAAGCGTGGGCCGCGCCGGAGATGCCCAACTCGGAGAGGGTGGAGAGGAGGATCTGATGGTTCACAGTATCGAAGGCAGCCGATAGGTCTAGAAGGATGAGAGCAGAGGAGAGAGAGTTAGCTTTAGCAGTGCGGAGCGCCTCCGTGATACAGAGAAGAGCAGTCTCAGTTGAATGACTAGTCTTGAAACCTGACTGATTTGGATCAAGAAGGTCATTCTGAGAGAGATAGTGGGAGAGCTGGCCAGACTCATGATACTGTAGGCTCATGGTACTGTAGACCCATGATACTGTAGGCTCATGGTACTGTAGACTCATGGTACTGTAGACTCATGATACTGTAGACCCATGATACTGTAGACTCATGGTACTGTAGACTCATGGTACTGTAGACTCATGGTACTGTAGACTCATGATACTGTAGGCTCATGATACTGTAGACCAGTCCTCCGGTGGCAGCTCCCCGCACCAGGCTTCCTGTGCGTGACCTCGGCCCAGTACCACCAGTGCCAGCACCACGCATCAGGCCTACAGTGCGCCTCGCCTCTCCAGCGCTACTGGAGCCTTCCTCCTCTCCTGCGATGTCGGAGCCTTTCTCCTCTCCTGCGCTGCTGGAGTCTCCCGCCTGTTCAGCGCAGCCAGAGCCTTTCTCCTCTCCTGCGCTGCTGGAGTCTCCCGCCTGTTCAGCGCAGCTAGAGCCTTCCTCCTCTCTTGCGCTGCTGGAGTCTCCTGCCAGTTTAGCGCAGCCCGAGCTGTCAGTCTGCATGGAGCAGCCGGAGCTGCCAGTCTGCAAGGAGCTGTCAGTCTGCAAGGAGCTGTCAGTCTGCATGGAGCTGCCAGTCTGCATGGAGCAGCCAGAGCTGTCAGTCTACATGGAGCAGCCAGAGCTGTCCGTCTACATGGAGCAGCCAGAGCTGTCAGTCTTCATGGAACAGCCAGAGCTGCCAGTCTGCATGGAGCAGCCGGAACTGCCAGTCTGCATGGAGCTGCCAGTCTGCAAGGAGCTGTCAGTCTGCAAGGAGCTGTCAGTCTGCAAGGAGCTGTCAGTCTGCAAGAAGCCGCCAAGGCTGTCAGTCTACATGGAGCAGCCAGAGCCGCCAGTCAGCATGGAGCAGCCAGATCTGCCAGTCAGCCAGACTCTTCCAGATCTGCCAGTCAGCCAGACTCTTCCACAGCCGCCAGTCAGCCAGACTCTTCCAGATCCGCCAGTCAGCCAGACTCTTCCAGATCCGCCAGTCAGCCAGACGCTTCCAAATCCGCCAGTCAGCCAGACTCTTCCAGATCCGCCAGTCAGCCAGACTCTTCCAGATCCGCCAGTCAGCCAGACTCTTCCAGATCCGCCAGTCAGCCAGACTCTTCCAGATCTGCCAGTCAGCCAGACTCTTCCAGATCTGCCAGTCAGCCAGACTCTTCCAGATCCGCCAGTCAGCCAGACTCTTCCAGATCCGCCAGTCAGCCAGACTCTTCCAGATCCGCCAGTCAGCCAGACTCTTCCAGATCCGCCAGTCAGCCAGACTCTTCCAGATCCGCCAGTCAGCCAGACTCTTCCAGATCCGCCAGTCAGCCAGACTCTTCCAGATCCGCCAGTCAGCCAGACTCTTCCAGATCCGCCAGTCAGCCAGACTCTTCCAGATCCGCCAGTCAGCCAGACTCTTCCAGATCCGCCAGTCAGCCAGACTCTTCCAGATCTGCCAGTCAGCCAGACTCTTCCAGATCCGCCAGTCAACCAGATTCTTCCAGATCTGCCAGTCAGCCAGATTCTTCCAGATCTGCCAGTCAGCCAGATTCTTCCAGATCTGCCAGTCAGCCAGATTCTTCCAGATCCGCCAGTCAACCAGATTCTTCCAGATCTGCCAGTCAGCCAGGATCTGCCAGAACCGTCAACCAGCCAGGATCTGCCGGATCCAACTACCTGGCTGAGCTTCCTCTCAGTGCTGGGCTTCCTCTCAGTGCTGGGCTTCCTCTCAGTCCCGAGCTTCCCCTCAGTGCTGAGCTGCCCCTCAGTGCTGAGCTGCCCCTCAGTGCTGAGCTGCCCCTCAGTGCTGAGCTGCCCCTGTCCCGAGTTGCCCCTCTGTCCCGAGCTGCCCCTCTGTCCCGAGCTGCCCCTCAGTCCCGAGCTGCCCCACTGTCCCGAGCTGCCCCTCTGTCCCGAGCTGACCCTCAGTCCAGTGGGGTTCTGGGTGAGGACTACTAGGCCATGGTCGGCGGCGAAGGTGGACTATCCTAGGACGCGAGGAGGGTGGACTAAGACATTTATAGAGTGGGTTCCACGTCCCGCGCCACACACCCCCCTAGCCGCCACACACCCCCCTATCCACATCGATGGAACAGTAGTGGAGAGAGTAGCAAGTTTTAAGTTCCTCGGCATACACATCAGAGACAAACTGAATTGGTCCACTCACACAGACAGCATCGTGAAGAAGGCGCAGCAGCGCCTCTTCAACCTCAGGAGGCTGAAGAAATTCGGCTTGTTACCAAAAGCACTCACAAACTTCTACAGATGCACAATCGAGAGCATCCTGGCGGGCTGTATCACCGCCTGGTACGGCAACTGCTCCGCCCACAACCGTAAGGCTCTCCAGAGGGTAGTGAGGTCTGCACAACGCATCACCGGGGGCAAACTACCTGCCCTCCAGGACACCTACACCACCCGATCTTACAGGAAGGCCATAAAGATCATCAAGGACATCTACCACCCGAGCCACTGTCTGTTCACCCCGCTATCATCCAGAAGGCGAGGTTAGTACAGGTGCATCAAAGCTGGGACCGAGAGACTGAAAAACAGCTTCTATCTCAAGGCCATCAGACTGTTAAACAGCAACCACTAACATTGAGTGGCTGCTGCCAACACACTGACTCAACTCCAGCCACTTCAATAATGGGAATTGATGGGAAAGGATGTCAAATATATTACTAGCCACTTTAAACAATGCTACCTAATATAATGTTTACATACCCTACATTATTCATCTCATATGTATACGTATATACTGTACTCTATATCATCGACTGCATCCTTATGTAATACATCTATCACTAGCCACTTTAACTATGCCACTTTGTCTACATACTCATCCTGTGTGGCTCAGTCGGTAGAGCCAAGCGTCGTGGGTTCGATTCCCGCTGGGGCCACCCATATGTAAAAAGTAGTGGCCCCAGCCGACTTGTAAGTCGCTTTGGACAAAAGCGTCTGCTAAATGGGATATATTATTATTATTATCATATGTATATACTGTACTCGATACCATCTACTGTATCTTGCCTATGCTGCTCTGCACCATCACTCATTCATATCTTTATGTACATATTCTTTATCCCCTTACACTGTGTATAAGATATTAGTTTTGGAATTGTTAGTTAGATTACTTGTTGGTTATTACTGTATTGTCGGAACTGGAAGCACAAGCATTTCGCTACACTCGCATTAACATCTGCTAACCATGTGTATGTGACAAATAAAATTAGATTTGATTTGATTTTGATTTAGTGCGAACGGCCCAGCACATCACTGGGGCTAAGCTTCATGCCATCCAGGACCTGTATATCAGAGGGTAGTGCGAACGGCCCAGTACATCACTGGGACCAAGCTTCCTACCATCCAGGACCTGTATATCAGAGGGTAGTGCGAACGGCCCAGTACATCACTGGCGCTAAGCTTCCTGCCATCCAGGACCTGTATATCAGAGGGTAGTGCGAACGGCCCAGTACATCACTGGGACCAAGCTTCCTACCATCCAGGACCTGTATAATAGGCAGTGTCAGAGGAAAGCCCATAAAACTGTCAGATACTCCAGTCACCCTAGTTATAGACTGTTCTCTCTGCTACCGCACGGCAAGTGGTACCGGAGCATCAAGTCTAGGACCAAAAGGCTCCTTAACAGCTTCTACCCCCAAGCCATAAGACTCCTGAACAATTAATCAAATGGTCACCTAACTATTTACATTGACCCCCCCCATATGTTTTTTACACTGCTGCTACTCGCTGTTTATCATCTATGCATAGTCACTTCACCCCTACCTACATGTACAGATGACCTCAACTAGCCTGTACCCCACTGAAAACTGACTCTGTACCGGTACCCCCTGTATATACCCTCGTTATTGTGTTACTTTTTATTATGGTCTTTTACTTTTTGGTTATTTGGTAAATATTTTCTTAACTCTTCTTGAACTGCACTGTTGGTTAAGGGCTTTATTTATTTATTTTATTTCACCTTTATTTAACCAGGTAGGCCAGTTGAGAACACCTTTATTTAACCAGGTAGGCCAGTTGAGAACAAGTTCTCATTTACAACTGCGACCTGGCCAAGATAAAGCGTAGCAGTTCGACACATACAACAACACAGTTACACATGGAATAAACAAGCATACAGTCAATAATACAGTAGAACAAAAGAAGTCTATATACAGTGAGTGCAAATGAGGTAAGTTAAGGAAATAAATAGGCCATGGTGGCAAAGTAATTACAATATAGCAATTAAACACTGGAATGGTGGATGTGCAGAAGATGAATGTGCAAGTAGAGATACTGGGCTGCAAAGGAGCAAGATAAATAAATAAATACAGTATGGGGATGAGGTAGTTGGATGGGCTGTTTACAGATGGGCTGTGTACAGGTGCAGTGATCTGTAAAATGCTCTGACAGCTGGTGCTTAAAGCTAGTGAGGGAGATGTGAGTCTTGCAATTCGTTCCAGTCATTGGCAGCAGAGAATTGGAAGGAAAGACGACCAAAGGAGGAATTGGCTTTGGGGTGACCAGTGAGAGAGACCTTCTGGAGAGTGTGCTACGAGTGGGTGCTGCTATGGTGACCAGTGAGCTGAGATAAGGCGGGGCTTTACCTAGCAGAGACTTGTAGATGACCTGGAGCCAGTGGGTTTGGCGATGAGTATGAAGCGAGGGCCAGCCAACGAGAGTATACAGGTCGCAATGGTGTGTAGTGTATGGGGCTTTGGTGACAAAACGGATGGCACTGTGATAGACTGCATGCAGTTTGTTGAGTAGAGTGTTGGAGGCTATTTTATAGATGACATCACCGAAGTCGAGGATCGGTAGGATGGTCAGTTTTACGAGGTAATGTTTGGCAGCATGAGTGAAGGATGCTTTGAGAACATTCTGGTTAAGGGCTTGTAAAGCAAATAAACGTTGTCTTGAATACAAGACATGTCTAGTTACTTGTATTGTATAACGGCTGTCGTAGGTGGAAGAAGGAGAGGACCAAGGTGCAGCGTGGTACGTGTTCATGATCTTTTAATTACACTGAACACTAGAACAAAAATAACAAAACGGAACAGTCCTGTCTGGGACTGGGACAGAAAACAACTACCCACAACTCAAGGGCGAAAACAGGCTGCCTAAGTATGGTTCTCAATCAGAGACAACGATTGACAGCTGCCTCTGATTGGGAACCATACCAGGCCAAACACATAGAAAGACAAACATAGAACAAAACATAGAATGCCCACCCAACCTAAAACAGAGACATAAAAAAGGAACTAAGGTCAGGACGTGACATATTGACTGACTAACCTACTGTTTTATTACAGCATGTTACCAACTCCCTGCATCATTTGTTTATAGCAGTAAGACTGAAACTAGTTCATCCAAATACATTTCATGAATATCATGAATGAATTGATGAAGAAGTTGAAGACTTTATTGGTTTCTGATGCAGCTGGAATCAGTTAGTCACGGGTAAAACATATATAAATATATATATATGATACACTTGTCAGCACACGGGTAAAACATATATATATATATATGATACACTTGTCAGCACACAGGTAAAACATATATATATATATATACATGATACACTTGTCAGCACACGGATAAAACATATATATATATATATACATGATACACTTGTCAGCACACGGATAAAACATATATATATATATGATACACTTGTCAGCACACGGGTCAAACATATATATATATGATGCAAAACACCATTATATACAATAGCTAGCAATATCTAGACCACAATGCAACTGTGAGTATGCTAAGCATTCTATAGTATGCTACAACATCAGTCTAGCTGAATATGGATGTTGTGTGGGTTGAATGTTCCGGGCAGGTTCCAGAATGTTCTTCAGCTGGTGAACCTTGTATGGGGAATGACAGCTGGTTTAGCAGGCTGTGGCGATGTTGGCAACAATGTTGGGTTTGGGGGGCTGTGACTTTGGCTCCTTGTGGACAACCGTCTGCACTCCACAGTCAGGAAGACAACTGTCTGGTTCTTTCTGCACTCCACAGCCAGGAAGACAACTGTCTGGTTCTTTCTACACTCCACAGCCAGGAAGACAACTGTCTGGTTCTTTCTGCACTCCACAGTCAGGAAGACAACTGTCTGGTTCTTTCTACACTCCACAGTCAGGAAGACAACTGTCTGGTTCTTTCTACACTCCACAGTCAGGAAGACAACTGTCTGGTTCTTTCTGCACTACACAGTCAGGAAGACAACTGTCTGGTTCTTTCTGCACTACACAGTCAGGAAGACAACTGTCTGGTTCTTTCTGCACTACACAGTCAGGAAGACAACTGTCTGGTTCTTTCTGCACTACACAGCCAGGAAGACACCTGTCTGGTTCTTTCTGCACTACACAGTCAGGAAGACAACTGTCTGCAGTGGAAAACATGGAGACTGATCATCAGGATGTGTAAAACATGGAGACTGATCATTGGGATGTGTAAAACATGGAGACTGATCATTGGGATGTGTAAAACATGGAGACTGATCATCAGGATGTGTAAAACATGGAGACTGATCATCATGATGTGTAAAACATGGAGACTGATCATCAGGATGTGTAAAACATGGAGACTGATCATCATGATGTGTAAAACATGGAGACTGATCATCAGGATGTGTAAAACATGGAGACTGATCATCAGGATGTGTAAAACATGGAGACTGATCATCAGGATGTGTAAAACATGGAGACTGATCATCAGGATGTGTAAAACATGGAGACCGATCTTGAGGATGTGTAAAACATGGAGACCGATCTTGAGGATGTGTAAACATGGAGACCGATCATCAGGATGTGTAAAACATGGAGACCGATCTTGAGGATGTGTAAACATGGAGACCGATCATCAGGATGTGTAAAACATGGAGACTGATCATCAGGATGTGTAAAACATGGAGACTGATCATCAGGATGTGTAAAACATGGAGACTGATCTTGAGGATGTGTAAAACATGGAGACTGATCATCAGGATGTGTAAAACATGGAGACTGATCATCAGGATGTGTAAAACATGGAGACTGATCTTGAGGATGTGTAAACATGGAGACTGATCATCAGGATGTGTAAAACATGGAGACTGATCATCAGGATGTGTAAAACATGGAGACTGATCATCAGGATGTGTAAAACATGGAGACTGATCATCAGGATGTGTAAAACATGGAGACTGATCTTGAGGATGTGTAAACATGGAGACTGATCATCAGGATGTGTAAAACATGGAGACTGATCATCAGGATGTGTAAAACATGGAGACTGATCACCAGGATGTGTAAAACATGGAGACTGATCATCAGGATGTGTAAAACATGGAGACTGATCATCAGGATGTGTAAAACATGGAGACTGATCATCAGGATGTGTAAAACATGAAGACTGATCATCAGGATGTGTAAAACATGGAGACTGATCATCAGGATGTGTAAAACATGGAGACTGATCATCAGGATGTGTAAAACATGGAGACTGATCATCAGGATGTGTAAAACATGGAGACTGATCATCAGGATGTGTAAAACATGGAGACTGATCATCAGGATGTGTAAAACATGGAGACTGATCATCAGGATGTGCAAAACATGGAGACTGATCATCAGGATGTGTAAAACTTGGAGACTGATCATCAGGATGTGTAAAACATGGAGACTGATCATCAGGATGTGCAAAACATCTCATCGCGCACTAGCGACTCCTATTGCGGGCCGGGCGCAGTGCACACTGACCAGGTTTCGGGTTTCGGAGGACGCATGGCTCTCGACCTTCGCCTCTCCCGAATCCGTACGGGAGTTGCAGCGATGAGACAAGACTGTAACTACCAATTGGATACCACGAAATTGGGGAGAAAAAGGGGTGAAAAATAAGACCACTTCTTGTGACTGACTCTCACCGACTCCACACTTTCCTCCAACACATCCCAGATTTTCCTAGAGACATTTAACAGATTTCCCAGGTAGCATTGTTCCAATACCCTCACTCCGACTAAAAGACGAGTCTAGGGGTTTCCTAGTTTCCACCACAACCTCTCGCTCGTTTCCGCCCTTCTTCGTCACTGTAACCCACTCAATCCCATTCTCTGTGCAATTATCTTCACCAAACTCACTAGCAGTTTTAAATAAAACCTCAGTTTACACCATCTCGTCAATCCCTGTTGAAACGGAAAATCGATAGAATAGCATCACTTTTCAACATTTGACGACATGGCAACCCCATCAATTGAGACTACCGTTCCATTTCTAAATCCTCTGGCGTAAAGTGCTGGCGTCTTCTTCTCTGATATAATGTCATTCACACTAATTTAATATGTCGCCACCAGGTGTACAGGTAGTGAACTGAAGAAAAAACATGTAAATCAGAAAGGGAAAAGAAAACATACAAAAGCCCAAAAAATCATTTAATCCAAATCCCACAGACTTACACTCCTACACACACTCCTACACACTCTCCTACACACACTCCCACACACACTCCTACACACACTCCCACACACACTCCTACACACACTCCCACACACTCCTACACACACTCCCACACACACTCCTACACACACTCCCACACACACTCCTACACACACTCCTACACACACTCCTGCTCACACTCCTACACACACTCCCACACACACTCCTACACACACTCCTACACACACTCCTACACAGGCTCAGTCAGTATTCCCTGCAGTGTTTCAGGTGTTAATTCCTGAATACTCTAAATCCTTACAGTCGCAAATATAATTATGTCCAGCAGCTTCCAGCAGTCCAAGAATTATATTTGCGACTGTAAGGATTTAGAGTATTCAGGAATTAACACCTGAATCACTTGCACAATAAATGCCACAAAATCCTCAAACTGATGAATGACATTCTGAAATTCAAAATGGTTGCCGGGGATCCACTGCAGGAGCTTCCTCAGCTCCACTCCACTCATTTGCTACTTTAAACTCCTTCACCCGAGCAGGGCAATCTGTAAATTCGCCAACGTGATATCCACCACAACTACAAACACAGACAGACATTTTTATATTTCTCACACCTCCCCGGGACAATCCTCCACGCCCTGGAATCGCTATGAATTCTGGATATTGTGGTTTGCTTAAAACCGGGCAATGTAGCTGGGCCGTTTCCACCGGTGAGATGTCTCGAATCCCACCGTACCTTCTCCGCTATGCAATCTGTTTTCCGAGCCGGTCACGGGTGCACCTCAGCCACACTCAAGGTACTAAACGACATCATAACCGCCATCGATAAAAGACAGTACTGTGCAGCCGTCTTCATCGACCTTGCCAAGGCTTTCGACTCTGTCAATCACCATATTCTTATCGGCAGACTCAGTAGCCTCGGTTTTTCGGATGACTGCCTTGCCTGGTTCACCAATTACTTTGCAGACAGAGTTCAGTGTGTCAAATCGGAGGGCATGCTGTCCGGTCCTCTGGCAGTCTCTATGGGGGTGCCACAGGATTCAATTCTCGGGCCGACTCTTTTCTCTGTATATATCAATGATGTTGCTCTTGCTGCGGGCGATTCCCTGATCCACCTCTACGCAGACGACACCATTCTATATACTTTTGGCCCGTCATTGGACACTGTGCTATCTAACCTCCAAACGAGCTTCAATGCCATACAACACTCCTTCCGTGGCATCCAACTGCTCTTAAACGCTAGTAAAACCAAATGCATGCTTTTCAACCGATCGCTGCCTGCACCCGCATGCCCGACTAGCATCACCACACTGGATGGTTCCGACCTTGAATATGTGGACACCTATAAGTACCTAGGTGTCTGGCTAGACTGCAAACTCTCCTTCCAGACCCATATCAAACATCTCCAATCGAAAATCAAATCAAGAGTCGGCTTTCTATTCCATAACAAAGCCTCCTTCACTCACGCTGCAAGCTTACCCTAGTAAAACTGACTATCCTACCGATCCTCGACTTCGGCGATGTCATCTACATAATTTGCTTCCAACACTCTTCTCAGCAAACTGGATGCAGTTTATCACAGTGCCATCCGTTTTGTCACTAAAGCACCTTATACTACCCACCACTGCGACTTGTATGCTCTATTCGGCTGGCCCTCGCTACATATTCGTCGCAAGACCCACTGGCTCCAGGTCGTCTACAAGGCATGCTAGGTAAAGCTCCGCCTTATCTCAGTTCACTGGTCACGATGGCAACACCCATCCGTAGCACGCGCTCCAGCAGGTGTATCTCACTGATCATCTCTAAAGCCAACACCTCATTCGGCCGCCTTTCGTTCCAGTACTCTGCTGCCTGTGACTGGAACGAATTGCAAAAATCGCTGAAGTTGGAGACCTTTATCTCCCTCACCAACTTCAAACATCAGCTATCTGAGCAGCTAACCGATCGCTGCAGCTGTACATAATCTATTGGTAAATAGCCCACCCATTTTCACCTACCTCATCCCCACAGTTTTTATTTATTTACTTTTCTGCTCTTTTGCACACCAATATCTCTACCTGTACATGATCATTTATCATTCCAGTGTTAATCTGCAATATTGTAATTATTTGCCTACCCCCACATTGTATATAGACTCCCCTTTTATTTCTAGTGTGTTATTGACTTGTTAATTGTTTACTCCATGTGTAACTCTGTGTTGTCTGTTCACACTGCTATGCTTTATCTTGGCCAGGTCGCAGTTGTAAATGAGAACTTGTTCTCAACTAGCCTACCTGGTTAAATAAAGGTGAAATACTTGTTTTTTTAAAGTAGTGAGGAAATTCTAGATGTTTATGACACATATGATATGTTAATAACACACTAATAGACAGACACAGTGAAATAATAACACTAATAGACAGACACAGTGAAATAATAACATACTAATAGACCTATACAGTGAAATAATAACATTAATAGACATATACAGTGAAATAATAACACACTAATAGACATATACAGTGAAATAATAACACACTAATAGACCTATACAGTGAAATAATAACACTAATAGACAGACACAGTGAAATAATAACATACTAATAGACCTATACAGTGAAATAATAACATACTAATAGACAAATACAGTGAAATAATAACATACTAATAGACCTATACAGTGAAATAATAACATACTAATAGACCTATACAGTGAAATAATAACATACTAATAGACCTATACAGTGAAATAATAACATACTAATAGACAGATACAGTGAAATAATAACACACTAATAGACATATACAGTGAAATAATAACACACTAATAGACCTATACAGTGAAATAATAACACACTAATAGACAGATACAGTGAAATAATAACACACTAATAGACAGATACAGTGAAATAATAACACTAATAGATAGATACAGTGAAATAATAACATACTAATAGACCTATACAGTGAAATAATAACATACTAATAGACCTATACAGTGAAATAGAGCAGCAGTGAAATGTCCCTTTAAGTGTTGATAACATCAGGTCTCTCTTTCTCTACTATATCTCTCTCTATACTCTCTATTCTCTCTGTCTCTCTACTAATAGACAGATACAGTGAAATAATAACATACTAATAGACCTATACAGTGAAATAATAACATTAATAGACATATACAGTGAAATAATAACATACTAATAGACAGATACAGTGAAATAATAACACTAATAGATAGATACAGTGAAATAATAACATACTAATAGACAAATACAGTGAAATAATAACACACTAATAGACAAATACAGTGAAATAATAACACACTAATAGACATATACAGTGAAATAATAACACACTAATAGACCTATACAGTGAAATAATAACACACTAATAGACCTATACAGTGAAATAATAACACACTAATAGACAGATACAGTGAAATAATAACACTAATAGATAGATACAGTGAAATAATAACATACTAATAGACCTATACAGTGAAATAATAACACTAATAGATAGATACAGTGAAATAATAACATACTAATAGACAAATACAGTGAAATAATAACATACTAATAGACCTATACAGTGAAATAATAACATACTAATAGACCTATACAGTGAAATAATAACATACTAATAGACAGATACAGTGAAATAATAACACACTAATAGACAGATACAGTGAAATAGAGCAGCAGTGAAATGTCCCTTTAAGTGTTGATAACATCAGGTCTCTCTTTCTCTACTATATCTCTCTCTATACTCTCTATTCTCTCTGTCTCTCTACTAATAGACAGATACAGTGAAATAATAACATACTAATAGACATATACAGTGAAATAATAACACACTAATAGACCTATACAGTGAAATAATAACACACTAATAGACCTATACAGTGAAATAATAACACACTAATAGACCTATACAGTGAAATAATAACACACTAATAGACCTATACAGTGAAATAATAACACACTAATAGACCTATACAGTGAAATAATAACATACTAATAGACCTATACAGTGAAATAATAACATACTAATAGACAAATACAGTGAAATAATAACATACTAATAGACATATACAGTGAAATAATAACATACTAATAGACCTATACATTGAAATAATAACACACTAATAGACAAATACAGTGAAATAATAACATATTAGTAGACATATACAGTGAAATAATAACATATTAGTAGACATATACAGTGAAATAATAACATATTAGTAGACATATACAGTGAAATAATAACATACTAATAGACATATACAGTGAAATAATAACATACTAATAGACAGATACAGTGAAATAATAACATACTAATAGACATATACAGTGAAATAATAACATACTAATAGACAGATACAGTGAAATAATAACATACTAATAGACATATACAGTGAAATAGAGCAGCAGTGAAATGTCCTTTTAAGTGGTGATAACATCAGGTCTCTCTTTCTCTACTCTCTCCTATCTCTCTCTCTATAGTCTCTATTCTCTCTGTCTCTCTACTAATAGACAGATACAGTGAAATAATAACAAACTAATAGACCTATACAGTGAAATAGAGCAGCAGTGAAATGTCCCTTTAAGTGTTGATAACATCAGGTTATTCCATTATGGAAGTAAAAACTCTAAAGGACAATAGTGTACACGACAGTAGTGAAATGTCCCTTTAAGTGTTGATAACATCAGGTTATTCCATTATGGAAGTAAAAACTCTAAAGGACAATAGTGTACACGACAGTAGTGAAATGTCCCTTTAAGTGTTGATAACATCAGGTTATTCCATTATGGAAGGAAAAACTCTAAAGGACAATAGTGTACACGACAGTAGTGGCTGTAGGATGCAATTACTTAACGTTGTTCGTTGTGGTTTTAATATCCATGATGTCCCAGCTATGTTTATGTGAACCCGACTAGCTGAGCCGTGTACAGGATGTACTGAAGGTCAAAAGGTTTCTATGGACACATCTTCTGCACATCTTACAACTACCGGTATGCAACATTGAAGGAAGAAAATAGGACACAAATGCATATGCATACACAGCTGCTTTAGGTTGACTCACGGCTGTGAAAATGAAGACCTTGCTAGATTATTTTTCAAATAATATTTATGACATGTTGTCACGCCTTGGTCTTAGTATTTTGTGTTTTAGATAATTAGTTGGTCAGGCCAGGGTGTGACATGGGTTTATGTTATTGTGTTGTCGTATTGGTTTTTTTGTAGGCATTGGGATTGTGGTTGATGAGGGGTGTGTTTAGTTTAGGTTTGGCTGCCTGAGGCGGTTCTCAATCAGAGTCAGGTGATTCTTGTTGTCTCTGATAGGGAACCGTATTTAGGTAGCCTGGGTTTCGCTGGTATTTCGTGGATGATTGTTCCTGTCTCTGTGTAGTTTCACCAGATAGGCTGTACTTAGGTTTCACGGTCCGTTTGTCGTTTTTTTGTATTTATTAGTTATTTCATGTATCGTTCCGTTTTTCTTCATTAAAAAACATGAGTAACCAACACGCTGCATTTCGGTACGACTTTCTTGCGACAAACGAAGAACGCCGTTACACATGTATAAAGTTTACTTTACATACACACACATACATATGAAGGTGGAATTGTGGTTTACACTAATCTGAGTAAAGAAACAACACCAGTAAAATATAAATTCTGGTTTTTCAGCAAGTTTGAAATTTAATGAACATAAACAAGTACATAAGCAGCCCCCCCTCTCCCCCAAAAAAGCTCCAGTAATTTGCAAAATAAAGAAAAAACCATAAAAACTCAAATAAATAAAATATTTGGCCTCCTTGTTGTGGTGATACTAACAATATATTCCATATGTATTGTAATATATTACCATTAATCCACACGTCTATAAGGCACCAAACGCTAAATGGCACAATCATAGAATACTTTTATTCACTATAATAAATAATAATATATAATAATAATAATCATATATAATTGTGCAGAAACTACAAAGACATCCAGATCAACAGAAACACTCAATCACAAAGTGGATCGAAGGAGATATACTGCCGACCATTATATTGGTATTGGTCTCCATTCAACTGATTTAGATTTTCCGGAAACTGTAGATTTTTTTTAAACGTCTGAGTTCCTTCTGAATTCTGTTCCCGCCCCCAGTTCAACAATATGCTCCTCCTTCTTTCATGAGATTCATGATACTGTGTTACCGTAGCTAAAATACAAACGTGATCATGAATTTAAATCAATAATGAATGGATTAGACATCAAATTATAATCCCATCATTCACAAATAGTAAATATCTTTTCAGTACATCATTTCTCATCCATTAACACAACATGCATATTTAAAACAAATCTGAAGTAAAAAAAAAACAACATATCTTTGACAATGTTTGGTATATGAATGTGTTTCAAGAGTAAATATAGTCACGCCCTGGCCATAGTTTACGTTGTATGTTTCTATGTTTTGATTGGTCATGGTGTGATCTGAGTGGGCATTCTATGTTGGATGTCTTTTTGGTCCGCTCCTCCTTCCCACAACGAAAGCCGTGACAATAGCAGATGTAACATCCGTTCTCAACACTGTTGTTAGCATGATATAACATATGTAATATCACAACATCAACATCCACCAGGATCACATTACTGTTCCAAGACAGATATTGAAAAAATATTAATATGAAATCACTGGTCAATGAATGATGCAATAAAACAACATGTTGCTCATTTGCCTTCAATGTCTTCTATGTTTGGGGTGGCAGGTAGCCTAGTGGTTTAAACCAGGTAGCCTAGCGGTTAAGAACAGGTAGCCTAGTGGTTTAAACCAGGTAGCCTAGCGGTTAAGAACAGGTAGCCTAGTGGTTTAAACCAGGTAGCCTAGCGGTTAAGAACAGGTAGCCTAGTGATTTAAACCAGGTAGCCTAGCGGTTAAGAACAGGTAGCCTAGTGGTTTAAACCAGGTAGCCTAGCGGTTAAGAACAGGTAGCCTAGTGGTTTAAACCAGGTAGCCTAGCGGTTAAGAGCAGGTAGCCTAGTGGTTTAAACCAGGTAGCCTAGCAGTTAAGAACAGGTAGCCTAGTGGTTTAAACCAGGTAGCCTAGCGGTTAAGAGCAGGTAGCCTAGTGGTTTAAACCAGGTAGCCTAGCGGTTAAGAACAGGTAGCCTAGTGGTTTAAACCAGGTAGCCTAGCGGTTAAGAGCAGGTAGCCTAGTGGTTTAAACCAGGTAGCCTAGCGGTTAAGAGCAGGTAACCTAGTGGTTTAAACCAGGTAGCCTAGTGGTTTAAACCAGGTAGCCTAGCGGTTAAGAACAGGTAGCCTATTGGTTAAGAGCAGGTAGCTTAGGGGTTAAGAGCAGGTAGCCTAGCAGTTAAGAGCAGGTAGCCTAGCGGTTAACAGCAGGTAGCCTAGGGGTTACCTAGATGTTAAGAGCAGGTAGCCTAGCGGTTAAGAGTAGGAAGACTAGCGGATAAGAGCAGGTAGCTTAGCAGTTAACAATAGGTAGCCTAGTGGTTAACAGGATGTAGGCTAGCAGTTAAGAGCAGGTAGCCTAGGCGTTAAGAGCAGGTAGCCTAGCGGTTAACAGCAGGTTACCTAGCGGTGGGGAGGCAGGTAGCCTAGGGGTTAAGAGCAGGCAGCCTCGAGGTTAAGAGCAAGTAGCCTAGAGGTTAAGAGAAGGAGGCCTAGCGGATAAGAGCAGGTAGCCTAGCAGTTAAGAATAGGTAGCCTAGCAGTTAAGAGCAGGTAGCCTAGGCGTTAAGAGCAGGTAGCCTAGCGGTTAACAGCAGGTAGCCTAGCGGTGGGGAGGCAGGTAGCCTAGGGGTTTAGAGCAGGCAGCCTCGAGGTTAAGAGCAAGTAGCCTAGAGGTTAAGAGAAGGAGGCCTAGCGGATAAGAGCAGGTAGCCTAGCAGTTAAGAATAGGAAGCCTAGCAGTTAAGAGCAGGTAGCCTAGCGGTGGCCTGGCAGGTAGCCTAGGGGTTAAGAGCAGAAAGCCTTGCAGTTAAGAGCAGGTAGCCTAGCGGTTGAGCGGCAGGTTGCCTTGCAGTAAAAAGAAGGTAGCCTAGCGGTTAAGAGCATGTAGCCTAGCAGTTAACAGCATGTAGCCTATTGGTTAAGAGCAGGTAGCCTAGGGGTTAAGAGCAGGTAGTCGAGCTGTTAAGAGCAGGGAGCCTAGGGGTTAAAAGCAGGTAGCCTAGCAGTTAAGAGCAGGTAGCCTAGCGGTTAACAGCAGGTAGCCTAGCGATGGGGCGGCAGGTAGCCTAGGGGTTACCTAGATGTTAAGAGCAGGTAGCCTAGCGGTTAAGAGTAGGAAGACTAGCGGATAAGAGCAGGTAGCTTAGCAGTTAAGAATAGGTAGCCTAGTAGTTAACAGGATGTAGGCTAGCAGTTAAGAGCAGGTAGCCTAGTGGTTAACAGCAGGTAGCCTAGCGGTGGGGAGGCAGGTAGCCTAGGGGTTAAGAGCAGGCAGCCTCGAGGTTAAGAGCAAGTAGCCTAGATGTTAAGAGAAGGAGGCCTAGCGGATAAGAGCAGGTAGCCTAGCAGTTAAGAATAGGTAGCCTAGCGGTTAAGAGCAGGTAGCCTATTAGTTAAAAGCAGGAAGCCTAGCAGTTAAGAGCAGGTAGCCTAGCGGTGGCCCGGCAGGTAGCCTAGGGGTTAAGAGCAGGAAGCCTTGCAGTTAAGAGCAGGTAGCCTAGCGGTTGAGCGGCAGGTTGCCTTGCAGTAAAAAGAAGGTAGCCTAGCGGTTAAGAGCATGTAGCCTAGCAGTTAACAGCATGTAGCCTAGCAGTTAAGAGCAGGTTGACTAGCGGTTAAGAGCAGATAGGCTAGCGGTTAAGAGCAGGTAGGCTAGCGGTTAAGAGCAGGTAGCCTAGAGGTTAAGAGCAGGTAGTCTAGGAGTTAAGAGCAAGTAGCCTAATGGTTAAGAGCAGGTAGCCTAGGAGTTAATAGCAGGTTAGCGCTTAAGAGTAGATAGCCTGAAGGTTTAGAGAAGGTAGCCTAGCTGTAAATCACAGGTAGCCTAGCGGATATGATCAGGTAGCCTAGCGTTTAAGAGCAGGTATTCTAGGGGTTAAGAGCAAGAAGCCTAGCATTTAAGAGCCGGTAGCCTAGGTGTTAAGCGCAGGTAGCCTAGCAGTTAAGAGCAGGTAGCCTAGCGGTTAAGAGTAGGTAGCCTGAAAGTTTAGAGAAGGTAGCCTAGTGGTAAATCAGCAGGTAGGCTAGCGGTTAAGAGCAGGTAACCTGAAGGTTTAGAGACGGTAGCCTAGCGTTTAAGAGTAGGAAGCCGAGCGGTTAAGAGCAGTTAGCCAAGCGGTTAAGAGTAGGTAGCCTAGCGGATAAGAGCAGTTAGCCAAGCGGTTAAGAGTAGGTAGCCTAGCGGTGGGGCGGCAGGTAGCCTAGCGGTTAAGAGTGTTGGGCCAGTAACCGAAAGGTCGCTGGTTTGAATTACCTGAGCCAACTGGGTGAATAATCTGTTGACATGCCCTTGAGCAAGGCACTGAATTGTAACTGCTCCTGTAAATTACTCTGGATTAGAGCGTCTGCTAAACTATGTAAATGTATTTATTTAGCTATATTTGTTACAATAACGTCAAATATATTACAACTGTAAAATCATTAGTGCTGAAAAAAAATGCATAAAAAAATATGACCTGTGATTTACAGTAATTTTTCATCAGATTGGTTGGTGTCCAGTATGACCTATATCAATGTTCAGTGTGGTTGGTGTCCTATATGACTAATATCAATGTCTACTTTAAACCATCATAATTTCATAATAAATATATAATTTACAGTGAACACAAGGGATAGTATCTGAGCTCTGATTGGTCTTTAAAAGCACAGCTGAGCTCTGATTGGTCTTTAAAAGAACAGCTGAGATCTGATTGGTCTTTAAAAGCACAGCTGGGATCTGATTGGTCTTTAAAAGCACAGCTGGGATCTGATTGGTCTTTAAAAGCACAGCTGGGATCTGATTGGTCTTTAAAAGCACAGAAATATATAGACAAGCAGCAAACACTAATGCTTAGTATGTATAGACATCCCCCCTCTAAACAAAAGGAACAGCTTTAAAATGTTCTTTAATTGGGGCTCCGATTATACATCCACATCTACCCATAGTTTTAATCAAAGTATAAAGATCAATCTGACATGTGGTAATACTGAATAGCTTTTTAAATACGTGTTATTATATTTAAACTGGTTGTGAGTGGTAAGTGTGCAGAATTTATGAATTTATCAAATGTATCTATTCTTGACTGGAGTCAAAGTCTTTGCTATTGTAAACCAGTAGACCCCCTATAAAAGGAGAAGAAACCAATATATACATTTCCTGGTATGATATGTGAAAGAAACTGATCTACTTCCTAAATTAACACAGCATACGTTTCTGCTCATGTTTGATGACGTCTCGTTGAAAGCTCTTACACACTTCAATCCAAATCGGCCCTTTTGGGCGATGCACCATTTAAAGGTAATGTCGAGGAGATGGCCTTCTAAGTAAACACGCCAGATGTCGGCTCAATGGTAAATTCCCTTTAACGGTACACTGTGCAGAAAATCGCTCTTTCATTTCCTAGTTGCTAAATTTCTAATAGTTTGCTTAATTTCCCTTTATGTAACAAAACATAGTAAGTATAGTGTAGATAATATATTGTAAAATATATTTTCAATAACCAAAAATATTGTATTTTCAGCTGTTTCAACCTGGTGTACAAAACCGAAAGTAAAAGACGTTCAAACGTAATTTAAGAACGGGAAACATAGAAATAACACACACAGAACCAATCTACCACGTCTTAAGAGTGGCTTTCAATGAGAAAGACAGATCTAGTACACCCAGAACTCCCTGCAGGCCTGATAGAATCCTGGCCTGATGTGTCTATTCCACTCAACGTATTGCTGTTGTCCCTCAGTCGACACGGAATGGTAACCAACACATCACACCACCGTCGGAAATACAAGTGGAGGGGGGGGGGGGGGCTTTTTAGTTTATCAGGTTATGACTCAGTTGTTAGAATAAATGTATGACATTAAGAAAAATGAAGTGCACATTAACACCTTCAGTATACATAAAGTACATTGTATTTTGAAAAGATACAACTCTTTTACAGTAAATAAGGTCAGATAGATGGGACCTTTTTGCTAGACAGGAAGGGAACATAATCGTTATTTTTGCTGAAAAGGTCCCACATCTACGAGCAAGAAGTCTCAAAATATTCACCAAAGAGTTTTACCGTTTTTTTTAAATGTTCTCTATTAAAAAAAAAAATGAAGTCGTCCCAAGCAGTCAAACAGCGACATACCGTGTCTTCAGAAAAACAGGATTCTTCATAGTATTTATAAACTTAGCAAAATGTGTTCTTCCCTAAAAGAGTTTTGCTGTGTTTCAGTTGTAAATATGTGTTGTTGATTTCATCAAGGTTTCCTTGAAGATTTCAAACTTTTGCTAAGTTGTTGACGTGTTCTCTACATTGGTCGGAAACACAAGTGTTACGACAGGCTTCAGCAGCTCAAAAAATGCAGCTTTGAGCCGGGAGGTGGCGGCAGCAGAATTATGCGAAGGACATTTCCATTTCAGCAAGGTTCATCCCGTGGCAGTCTGATTGCCGATGACTCGTAGGATCTCTCGATGGATGCCAGCGTCTTGTGTGTTGATGCTTGTATCTCCCACCTGACCATCTTCATAGCTGGATCAGAAGAAACACACAATAATACCACTCCTACTAACTGAGATAAAGTTGAAATGTTCGCTTGTAGTATCAGATATATTATTGAGATGTAAACGTCTCTTTGGGTTTGTCGAAAGGAAATATAGAAAGTCAGCTTAGATGAATTTAACACCACTGTCTGTATGAACACGGTCGTGTTTTTACTACTTACACGAAGAAGAAGCGTGTACAGATGTGGTCGTATACTTACACGAAGAAGAAGTGTGTACAGATGTGGTCGTATACTTACACGAAGAAGAAGTGTGTACAGATGTGGTCGTATACTTACACGAAGAAGAAGTGTGTACAGATGTGGTCGTATACTTACACGAAGAAGAAGCGTGTACAGATGTGGTCGTATACTTACACGAAGAAGAAGCCTGTACAGATGTGGTCGTATACTTACACGAAGAAGAAGCGTGTACAGATGTGGTCGTATACTTACACGAAGAAGAAGCCTGTACAGATGTGGTCGTGTACTTACACGAAGAAGAAGCCTGTACAGATGTGGTCGTGTACTTACACGAAGAAGAAGCTTGTACAGATGTGGTCGTATACTTACACGAAGAAGAAGCCTGTACAGATGTGGTCGTATACTTACACGAAGAAGAAGCTTGTACAGATGTGGTCGTATACTTACACGAAGAAGAAGCCTGTACAGATGTGGTCGTATACTTACACGAAGAAGAAGCCTGTACAGATGTGGTCGTATACTTACACGAAGAAGAAGCATGTACAGATGTGGTCGTATACTTACAAGTTCTCATTTACAATTGCGACCTGGCCAAGATAAAGCAAAGCAGTTCAACTTACACGAAGAAGAAACGTGTACAGACGTGGTCGGTGTTTGGGACGACCCAGATGTCTCCATGTTTGTGCAGGTCAGGGGACGTGATGACTGGAAGAGGCACAGAAGGACATAAACATATATATTAACATTTAGTTCACATATATGTCATCAGTTAATACATCTCCACTGTTGTTCTGTGGTTGCTTCAGCCCAGGGTTTTCACTAGCTTCCACAGCCACAAAGTCTGATTCCACAGCCACAAAGTCAGATTCCACAGCCACAAAGTCAGATTCAACAGCCACAAAGTCAGATTCCACAAAGTCAGATTCCACAGCCACAACGTCAGATTCCACAGCCACAGAGTCAGATTCCCCAACCACAAAGTCAGATTCTACAGCTACAACGTCAGATTCCACAGCCACAAAATCAGATTCCACAGCCACAGTCAGATTCCACAGCCACAAAGTCAGATTCAACAGCCACAAAGTCAGATTCCACAGCCACAAAGTCAGATTCCACAGCCACAAAGTCCGATTCCACAGCCACAGAGTCCGATTCCACAGCCACAAAGTCAGATTCCACAGCCACAGAGTCAGATTCCCCAACCACAAAGTCAGATTCTACAGCTACAACGTCAGATTCCACAGCCACAAAATCAGATTCCACAGCCACAGAGTCAGATTCCACAGCCACAAAGTCAGATTCAACAGCCACAAAGTCAGATTCCCCAGCCACAAAGTCAGATTCCCCAGCCACAACGTCAGATTCCCCAGCCACAAAGTCAGATTCCCCAGCCACAAAGTCAGATTCCCCAGCCACAAAGTCAGATTCCACAGCCACAAAGTCAGATTCCGCAGCCACAAAGTCTGATTCCACAGCCACAAAGTCTGATTCCACAGCCACAAAGTCTGATTCCACAACCACAAAGTCAGATTCCACAGCCACAAAGTCAGATTCCACAGCCACAAAGTCAGATTCCCCAGCCACAAAGTCAGATTCCACAGCCACAAAGTCAGATTCCACAGCCACAAAGTCAGATTCCACAAGGTCCGATTCCACAGCCACAAAGTCAGATTCCCCAGCCACAAAGTCAGATTCCCCAGCCACAAAGTCAGATTCCACAGCCACAAAGTCAGATTCCACAGCCACAAAGTCAGATTCCGCAGCCACAAAGTCAGATTCCACAGCCACAAAGTCAGATTCCACAGCCACAAAGTCAGATTCCGCAGCCACAAAGTCAGATTCCACAGCAACAAAGTCAGATTCCACAGCCACAAAGTCAGATTCCACAAAGTCAGATTCCACAGCCACAAAGTCATATTCAACAGCCACAAAGTCAGATTCCCCAGCCAAAAAGTCAGATTCCACAGCCCCAAAGTCAGATTCCACAGACACAAAGTCAGATTCCACAGACACAAAGTCAGATTCCACAGACACAAAGTCAGATTCCACAGCCACAAAGTCAGATTCAACAGCCACAAAGTCAGATTCAACAGCCACAAAGTCAGATTCCCCAGCCACAAAGTCAGATTCCACAAAGTCAGATTCCCCAGCCACAAAGTCAGATTCCCCAGCCACAAAGTCAGATTCCCCAGCCACAAAGTCAGATTCCCCAGCCACAAAGTCAGATTCCCCAGCCACAAAGTCAGATTCCCCAGCCACAAAGTCAGATTCCCCAGCCACAAAGTCAGATTCCCCAGCCACAAAGTCAGATTCCCCAGCCACAAAGTCAGATTCCCCAGCCACAAAGTCAAATTCCACAGCCACAAAGTCAAATTCCACAGCCACAAAGATTAGCAGTGTGGTTAAGGTTAGGTTTAGTTTTAAATCAAATTTTAAGAAGATCCATTTAAGAAATGTGTGGGATTTATGACTTTGTCAAATCAAATCAAATTGCATTTGTCACACGTGAAATGCTTACTTACAAGCCCTTAACCAACAATGCAGTTTTAAGAAAAATATTTACTAAATAAACCAAAGTTTTAAAAAATGTATAAAAGAGCAACAATAAAATAACAATAATGAGGCTATATACAGGGGGTACCGGTACCACCGGGTTAGTCAAGGTAAGCGAGGTAATATGTACATGGAGGTAGCGGTAAGTGACTATGCATGGATAATAAATAGTGAGTAGCAGCAGCACAAAATGGGGGGGGGGAATGGACAATGCAAATAGTCCAGGTAGCCATTTGATTAGCTGTTCAGCAGTCTTAGAGGCTGTTAAGACGCCTTTTATTAAAACGCCATTTAAGACGCCTTTTGGGTCTAGAACTGGCGCTCCGGTACCGCTTGCCGTGCGGTAACAGAGAGAACAGTCTATGACTACAGTGACTGGAGTCTTTGGCAATTTTTAGGGCCTTCCTCCTTCTAGAGGTCCTGGATGGCAGGAAGCTTGTCCCCAGAGATGTACTGGGCCGTATGCACTACCCTCTGTAGTGCCTTGCGGTTGGAGGTCAAGCAGTTGCAACCTGTCAGGATTCTCTAGCTGATGCAGCTGTATAACTTTTTGAGGATCTGAGGACTCATGCCAAATCTTTTCAGTCTCCTGGGTAGGAATAGGCGTTGTTGTGCCCTCTTCAAAACTGTCTTGGCGTGGTTGGACAATGTCAGTTTGTTGGTGATGTGGACACCAAGGAACTTGAAGCCCTCCTTTTCCTGTAGTCAAAGATCATATCCTTTGTCTTGTTGAGGGAGAGGTTGTTGTCCTGGCACCACACTGCCAGGTCTCTGACCTCCTCCCTATAGGCTGTCTCATCGTTGTCGTGATCATGCCTACCACCATTATGTCATCTGCAAACTTAATGATGGTGTTGGAGTCGTGCTCGGCCATACAGTCGTGGGTGAACAGGGAGTACAGGAGGGAACTAAGCACGCACCCCTGAGGGGCCCCCGTGTTGAGGATCAACGTGGCAGATGTGTTGTAACCTACCGTTACCGGCCCATCAGGAAGTCCAGGATCCAGATACAGAGGGAGGTGTTTAGTCCCAGGGTCCTTAGCTTAGTGATGAGCTTTGAGGGCATTACGTTGTTGAACGCTGATCTGTAGCCAATGAATAGCATTCTCACGTAGGTGTTCCTTCTGTCCAGGTGGGAAAGGGCAGTGTGGAGTGCAATAGAGATTGCGTCATCTGTGGATCGGTTGGGGCGGTATGCAAATTGGAGTGGGTCTAGGATTTCTGGTATGATGGTGTTGATGTGAGCCATGACCACCAGCCTTTTAAAGCACTTCACGACTACAGACATGAGTGCTACGGGTTGGTAGTAATTTAGACAGGTTACCTTAGTGTTCTTGAGCACAGGGACTATGGTGGTCTGCTTGAAACATGTCGTTGTTACAGACTGGGTCAGGGAGAGGTTGAAAATGTCAGTGAAGACACTTGCCAGTTGGTCAGTGCATGCTCAGAGTACACGTCCTGGTAATGCATCTGGCCCTGCGTCTTCGTGAATGTTAACCTGTTTAAAGGTCATACTCACATCAGCTACGGGGAGCGTGATACACAGTCGTCCAGAACAGCTGGTACTCTCATTCATGCTTCAGTGTAGCTTGCCTCAACGCACACATAGAAGTAATTTAGCTGGTCTGGTAGGCTCGTGTCACTGGGCAGCTCGTGGATGGGCTTCCCTTGGTAGTCTGTAATCTTCGTCCTGTACTATCGCTTTGCCTGTTTGATGGTTCGTCGGAGGGCATAGCGGGATTTCTTATAAGCGTCAGGGTTGAAGTCCCGTTCAATGAAAGCGGCATCTCTAGCCTAACCCTAACCCAAACCCTAACCCAGTGCCTATGTTGCCTGTAATCCATGGGTTCTGGTTGGGGTATGTACGTATGGTCACTGTGGGGACGACATCATCAATGCACTTATTGATGAAACCAATGACTGATGTGGTGTACTCCTCAATGCCATCGGATGAAATCCCGGAACATTTTCCAGTCTGTGCTAGCAAAAACAGTCCTGTAGCATAGCATCTGCATCATCTGACCACTTCTGTATTAGGCGAGTCACTGGTACTTCCTGCTTTAGGTTTTGCTTGTAAGCAAGAATCAGGAGGATAGAATTATGGTCAGATTTCCCAAATGGAGGGCGAGGGAGAGCTTTGTAACACGTCTCTGTGTGTGGAGTAAAGGTGCTCTAGAGTTTTTTTCCTCTGGTTGCAAATATGACATGCTGGTAGAATTGAGGTAAAATGGATTTAAGTTTGTCTGCATTAAAGTCCTCAGCCACTAGGAGCACCACTTCTGGATGAGCATTTTCTTATTTGCTTATGGCCTTATAGAGCTGGTTGAGTGAGGTCTTAGTACCAGCGTCGGTTTGTGGTGGTAAATAGATGGCTACAACTCTCTTGGTAAATAGTGTGGTCTACAGCGTATCATGTGATACTCTACCTCAGCCAAGCAAAACATAGAGACTTCCTTAATATAACATTTTGTGCACCAGCTGTTATTTACAAATAGACACAGACCACCACCCCTTGTCTTTCCGGAGGCAGCTGTTCTATCTTGCCGATGCACGGAAAACCCAGCCAACTGTATATTATCCTTGTTGCCGTTCAGCCACGACTCAGTGAAACACAAGATATTATAGTTTTCAATGTCCCGTTGGTAGGATAGCCTTGAACGGAGCTCAGACAGTTTATTCTCCAATGATTGCACGTTGGCCAATAGGATAGATGGTAGAGGTGGGTTACCCACACACCGACGATATTCTCACAAGGCACCCGTATCTGCATCCCCTGTATCGGCATCTGTTCTCAAAAGTTTTGAGTTGTGTAATCGCTGTTCTAATATCCAGAAGCTCTTTTCGGTGATAAGAGATGGTGGCAGACACATTATGTACAAAAATAAGTTACAAACAATGCGAAAAAACAAAACGAAATAGCACAATTGATTAGGAGCCCTTTAAAACGGCAGCCATCTTCTCCGGCGCCATTCTCATAGGAGTATAGAAGGAGTATAGAAGTTGGTGACGACCCATTTACATTACATTACATTTAAGTCATTTAGCAGACGCTCTTATCAGAGCGACTTACAAATTGGTGAATTCACCTTATTACATCCAGTGGAACAGCCACTTTACAATAGTGCATCTAAATCATTTAAGGGGGGGGGGTGAGAAGGATTACTTTATCCTATCCTAGGTATTCCTTGAAGAGGTGGGGTTTCAGGTGTCTCCGGAAGGTGGTGATTGACTCCGCTGTCCTGGCGTCGTGAGTCACCACCTTCCGGAGACACCCAAACCCCAGCCCAGAGCACATACGTACCTTCACATAAGGCTATGCACTTTAGGTTCCGACTTTGCAAAAACTGGGGTTGCTGTCCTTTCTTTGTTGACTGCAAAAGAACACAACTCTAGTGAATAAAAATGTTAATTTTCCCCAGAATATTCCATTTTACCTCTGTTTCATCAACACCTTGCAAAAGTGTAAATGTCCTCATGCTAACCTGCAAATGTAAGTTGGTCTTGTTTGTCGCAGTTTGGTCCTTTGAAGCAACCTTCTGTTGCTTTTTGTTCATCCCTGAATGGAGAGAAAGATCAATGTTAGAAATGATCATGAGCATGAAATATTTTGTCTATTTAAACAATAATTACATTTTAAATAGACGGAATGATAATTCCTCCAAAACAACTATTACATTTCAAAGAGACAGAACGGTAATTCATCTACAATAAATATTACATTTTAAATAGACAGAATGGTAATTCATCTAAAACAGGGCTCTAACTCCTCCACAATGGGTGCAGGCAGCAGACCTCCTTATTGATAGAGATTTTGATTTCTCACATCTCAAAATAGGGCTAATTATTGTTCGATCCCTCACTTCCAAGGCACTTATAGTCAATTAACTAATCACTGATCATAATCTTGATGTGATTGGCCTTACTGAAACATTAAATTACTGTGTTAAATGAGGCCTCTACTCCTGGTTACACTAGTGACCATATCCCCCGCGCCTCCTGCAAAGATGGAGGTGTTGCTAACATTTACAATAGCAAATTTAAATTTTGACCCCAAGAAAATGACTGTGTGTTCATCTTTTGAGCTTCTAGTCATGAAATCTATGCAGCAATCTACTCAATCACTTTGTATAGCTACTGGGCCGTATACATCATTCCTCACTGGCTTCCTGTTTCAATTTCAAATTCCAAAAAAATAGATCATATTACTCCAGTGCTAGCTTCTCTACACTGGATTCCTGTTAAGGCAAGGGCTGATTTCAAGGTTTTACTGCTAACCTACAAAGCATTACATGGGCTTGCTCCTACCTATCTCTCCGATTTGGTCCTGCTGTACATACCTTAAACATACGCTACGGTCACAAGATGCCGTCCTCCTTATTGTCCCTAGAATTCCTAAGAAAACAGCTGGAGGCAGGGCTTTCTCCTACAGAGCTCCATTTTTATGGAATGGTCTGCCTACGCATGTGAGAGACGCAGACTCGGTCTCTACCTTTAAGTCTTTATTGAAGACTCATCTCTTCAGTAGGTCCAATGATTGAGTGTAGTCTGGCCCAGGGATACAAACGTGCCCGACAAGGCACTGGAGAGACGAACAGCCCTGTCTCTGCCTGGCCATTTCCACTTTCTCCACTGGAATTCTCAGCCTCAAACCCTATTACAGGGGCTGAGTCACTGGCTTACTGGGGCTCTCTCATGCCGTCCCTGGAAGGGGTGCGTCACTTGAGTGAGTTGAGTCACTAACGTGATCTTCCTGTCCGGGTTGGCGCCCCCTCAGGTCTGTGCCATGGGGGAGATCTTCGTGGACTATACTCGGCCTGGTCTCAGGGTAGTAAGTTGGTGGTTTGAGGATATCCCTCTAGTGGTGTGGGGGCTGTGCTTTTGCAGAGTGGGTGGCGTTATATCCCGCATGTTTGGCCCTGTCCGGGGGTATCATCGGATGGGGCCACAGTGTCTCCTGACCCCTCCTGTCTCAGCCTCCAGTATTTATGCTGCAGTAGTTTATGTGTCGGGGGGCTAGGGTCAGTCTGTTATATCTGGAGTATTTCTCCTGTCCTATCCGGTGTCCTGTGTGAATTTAAGTATGCTCTCTCTAATTCTCTCTTTCTTTTTCTCTCTCGGAGGACCTGAATCCTAGGACCATGCCTCAGGAATACCTGGCCTGATGACTCCTTGCTGTCCCCAGTCCACCTGGTCGTGCTGCCGCTCCAGTTTCAACTGTTCTGCCTGCGACTATGGAACCCTGACCTGTTCACCGGGTATCACCTTGTCCCAGACCAGCAGTTTTCGACTCTCTCTCTCCACTGCACCTGTTGTCTCAAACTCTGAATGCTCTGCTATGAAAATCCAACTGACATTTACTCCTGAGGTACTGACCTGTTGCACCCTCTACAACCACTGTGATTATTATTATTTGACCCTGCTGGTCATCCATGAACATTTGAACATCTTGGCCATGTTCTGTTATAATCTCCACCCGGCACAGCCAGAAGAGGATTGGCCACCCCTCATAGCCTGGTTCCTCTCTAGGTTTCTTCCTAGGTTCTGGCCTTTCTAGGGAGTTTTTCTCTGGCCACCATGCTTCTACGTCTGCATTGCTTGCTGTTTGGGGGTTTAGGCTGGGTTTCTGTATTGCACTTTGTGAAATCAGCTGATGTAAAAAGGGCTTTATAAATAAATTTAATTGAAATAGACAGCACGGTAATTCATCCAAAACAACCATTTGTTGTCCCTTCTCAAAGTGACCAAGAGAATGGGTCATTAACCCCTGACCTAATGCTGTTGCTCCATCCGAGACTTAGATACCTGAGTAACCAAAGGATATGCTTGACATTGGGCTGAGATAGATTCCACTCCCATAGATGGCGCCATGGAGCTGCAGACAGAGAGATACAATAACCAAAATATTAGAGGCCTTTAAAGTGGAACTGACAGCGTCTTAGCAACAATAAATCTGATTAAAATCTATTCAAAAATACACCCAGGAAAAATATGATGCCTTTTTTTTGTATTCTGAGAAGCAAGCACTTAAATATGGTTATTTTCATACAATCATAGAATGTTTGGGAATGACATAGAGTAATGCATTTGTGAGAATTCTATAGCAATATAGAATGCGAAAGCGGCCTTGCGTTTGGACAATTAATAGACACTACAGGAAATCAAACCCAATAAAAAACGTCCGGGGCCAGACTCAGACTGCTGCGCCGTAACCAATCAGAGCTACAGCCTTTATGCATATGCAAATAAGCCATTTTCTACACTGGCCTGCCATCATTCACTATGAACTGGACTGTGTGTTTACATTCACTATGAACTGGACTGTGTGTTTACAGGCAGTAGGGCCTGGCATCATTCACTATGAACTGGACTGTGTGTTTACAGGCAGTAGGGCCTGTCATCATTCACTATGAACTGGACTGTGTGTTTACATTCACTATGAACTGGACTGTGTGTTTACAGGCAGTTGGGCCTGTCATCATTCACTATGAACTGGACTGTGTGTTTACAGGCAGTAAGTAGGGCCTGGCATCATTCACTATGAACTGGACTGTGTGTTTACAGGCAGTTGGGCCTGTCATCATTCACTATGAACTGGACTGTGTGTTTACAGGCAGTAGGGCCTGGCATCATTCACTATGAACTGGACTGTGTGTTTACAGGCAGTAGGGCCTGGCATCATTCACTATGAACTGGACTGTGTGTTTACAGGCAGTAGGGCCTGTCATCATTCACTATGAACTGGACTGTGTGTTTACAGGCAGTAGGGCCTGGCATCATTCACTATGAACTGGACTGTGTGTTTACAGGCAGTAGGGCCTGGCATCATTCACTATGAACTGGACTGTGTGTTTACAGGCAGTAGGGCCTGTCATCATTCACTATGAACTGGACTGTGTGTTTACATTCACTATGAACTGGACTGTGTGTTTACAGGCAGTAGGACCTGTCATCATTCACTATGAACTGGACTGTGTGTTTACAGGCAGTAGGGCCTGCCATCATTCACTATGAACTGGACTGTGTGTTTACAGGCAGTAGGGCCTGGCATCATTCACTATGAACTGGACTGTGTGTTTACAGGCAGTAGGGCCTGTCATCATTCACTATGAACTGGACTGTGTGTTTACATTCACTATGAACTGGACTGTGTGTTTACAGGCAGTTGGGCCTGTCATCATTCACTATGAACTGGACTGTGTGTTTACAGGCAGTAGGGCCTGGCATCATTCACTATGAACTGGACTGTGTGTTTACAGGCAGTTGGGCCTGTCATCATTCACTATGAACTGGACTGTGTGTTTACAGGCAGTAGGGCCTGGCATCATTCACTATGAACTGGACTGTGTGTTTACAGGCAGTAGGGCCTGGCATCATTCACTATGAACTGGACTGTGTGTTTACAGGCAGTAGGGCCTGTCATCATTCACTATGAACTGGACTGTGTGTTTACAGGCAGTAGGGCCTGGCATCATTCACTATGAACTGGACTGTGTGTTTACAGGCAGTAGGGCCTGGCATCATTCACTATGAACTGGACTGTGTGTTTACAGGCAGTAGGGCCTGCCATCATTCACTATGAACTGGACTGTGTGTTTACAGGAAGTAGGGCCTGTCATCATTCACTACGAACTGGACTGTGTGTTTACAGTCACTATGAACTGGACTGTGTGTTTACAGGCAGTAGGGCCTGGCATCATTCACTATGAACTGGACTGTGTGTTTACATTCACTATGAACTGGACTGTGTGTTTACAGGCAGTAGGACCTGTCATCAATTACTATGAACTGGACTGTGTGTTTACAGGCAGTAGGGCCTGTCATCATTCACTATGAACTGGACTGTGTGTTTACAGGCAGTAGGACCTGTCATCATTCACTATGAACTGGACTGTGTGTTTACAGACAGTAGGGCCTGTCGTCATTCACTATGAACTGGACTGTGTGTTTACAGACAGTAGGGCCTGTCATCATTCACTATGAACTGGACTGTGTGTTTACATTCACTATGAACTGGACTGTGTGTTTACAGGCAGTTGGGCCTGTCATCATTCACTATGAACTGGACTGTGTGTTTACAGGCAGTAGGGCCTGGCATCATTCACTATGAACTGGACTGTGTGTTTACAGGCAGTAGGGCCTGGCATCATTCACTATGAACTGGACTGTGTGTTTACAGGCAGTAGGGCCTGTCATCATTCACTATGAACTGGACTGTGTGTTTACAGGCAGTAGGGCCTGGCATCATTCACTATGAACTGGACTGTGTGTTTACAGGCAGTAGGGCCTGGCATCATTCACTATGAACTGGACTGTGTGTTTACAGGCAGTAGGGCCTGTCATCATTCACTTTGAACTGGACTGTGTGTTTACATTCACTATGAACTGGACTGTGTGTTTACAGGCAGTAGGGCCTGTCATCATTCACTATGAACTGGACTGTGTGTTTACAGGCAGTAGGACCTGTCATCATTCACTATGAACTGGACTGTGTGTTTACAGGCAGTAGGGCCTGTCATCATTCACTATGAACTGGACTGTGTGTTTACAGGCAGTAGGGCCTGTCATCATTCACTATGAACTGGACTGTGTGTTTACAGGCAGTAGGGCCTGTCATCATTCACTATGAACTGGACTGTGTGTTTACAGGCAGTAGGACCTGTCATCATTCACTATGAACTGGACTGTGTGTTTACAGTCACTTTGAACTGGACTGTGTGTTTACAGGCAGTTACAACAACGTGACTTTAGATCATTAGAACACATTTACCAAAAGCCACAAAAAACACCTGAATGTATTTCTGTAAATATGTGAAACACCACGGGAGTCCTCTTACATTTGAGGACTTTACAGTCCTATTGATCATACAACCATGAACAGGTAGGCTTTCTCCTACGCACAACAACAACAAGATAAACAACTAATGCTAGCCAGAGCAAGATGAGCTAAACTCTAATGAGGGAACACGAGATAAACCCTCTCAAACCTGTCCAGCTAGTTGGCTGTCAAAATTGCACTGATAAACGATGGGGGGAATAGTAGCCTGCTCGCCCTGTTGCAGCTTGCCTGGCAATGCACGCCTGTCTCAACCCACGTTTTGACTACTGAATGGTAACGTGCCTGCCCGCCCATTTGATCGATGCCAAATACATTTGATTGACATCTAATATATGTTCTAAATGTGGAAAAAGTTGTTCAAGTTCAGCATCGCTAGCTAGCAAAGTAATTAACACTTCTCGCTAGCTAATCAAATGACACCTCAATCTCTAATTGTTGCCACCGAAAAACGATATGGGGCGGGGGGAACCCCGTCGGCCACTCACCCACTTATCCAATGACATGGCATCCTCCCAGCAGTTAGCTGGTTAGTTAACGTTCGACTCCGTGTTTTTAGGTTGCTAAATAAATAGGTAAATAAATAGATAAGCTAGTCTATTAACCACCTTATGATCGACTTGTGATCATTGCACTTGCTCGTTTGATTTTATTGTAACATTCCCAGCCTTAGTTACATTTGTCCGTTTTTTTTATCCCAAAAGGTAGCCTAGTGGTTAGAGCGTTGGACTAGTAACCGAAAGGTTGCAAGTTCGAACCCCCGAGCTGACAAGGTACAAATCTGTCCCTGAACAGGCAGTTAACCCGCTGTTCCTCGGTAGGCCGTAATTGAAAATAAGAATTTGTTCTTACTGACTTGCCTAGTAAAATAAAGGTAAAATAACAACAACATTTGAATGATTGAAACTGAAATATAGTGCATCCCGAAATGGCTGCAGGAAGCAAACAATGTTACCAGCTGTTATTTACAACCTGAAAGCAATAGTTTGGGGGGATTAACAAGAAATGTATTGGTGAATTATAGGAATCATGTGTTGAACTGCATCCATCCATTCTGACAACAATGCTTTTCTCTTCGTCGTGGAACGTTGAGTCGCACAGAAACTATTTTAAAGCCTTTTTATAAAGTTGTTTTTCGTAGCACAAACTGGAGATTTGATATTTTTCACTGATATTATTATGATTGTCTGTTTCATATCCGCAAAGTAGTTAAAAAACGCTGTCAGTTCCACTTTATCATGCGATATGCAATGTACTGTATATTAAATATGTATGGTAACTGTGGATTTGCAAGCAAATAGGTGTAAATAGGTGTTGATAAGTGTGTCCTTGAACAGTTATGGGCTACATTTCCTCAGCACCCACCCCACAGCATACCAAACAAACTAGTCTCAGGGGTCAGGCATTTCAAATCACAGTTTGTGCCTTTAAGGGGTTGATAAACACATTGTATACCTCCTCGGATGTTGTTGTTGTTGTTTACCTGAAGTCTTGTGTTGGATGCAACCACCAAACCGTTTCTCAAAATGGAGTGCCAATTCTCTATGTGAGAACCACTGAGGAGAGAATTAAAATATATTAAAATATATGAATATATTAAGGTGTCGCTCTAATCCTCCATAGCATTATAATGCATTATACATACACGCTTTATGTAAAGTGTTCTTCCACTAAAAAGAGCAAAGTCACTACTGAAAACATATCTTGAAAACAAAACAATTGTCAGTGTAAGAGCACAAGAGTAAAAACACATTGTGTTCACGAGTGTGGGGCTGATGTGTAGCTAGCTACTGGTAGATGTAAGACAAACGTTCCTACTGGAAAGCGAAGGTACTCCCGAAGAGGTTTTTGGCAGCTCGGAAGTTGGACTCTTTGGCAGGAGGACTGTTGAGTAGAAGGAACTGGTGTGGGGTGTGCATGAACTTCAGCTGCTGCAGTCGCGACACGAGAGACAGGAGACAACAACACCAGAGACGTATCACTTACAGGAAGCATCCTGAATGACACCCTATTCCCTGTGTCAAAACTAGTGCACTACATAGGGAATAGGGTGCCATATAAAGTAGTGCACTACATAGGGAATAGGGTGCAATATAAAGTAGTGCACTACATAGGGAATAGGGTGCAATATAAAGTAGTGGCCTACATAGGGAATAGGGTGCCATATAAAGTAGTGGCCTACATAGGGAATAGGGTGCCATATAAAGTAGTGGCCTACATAGGGAATAGGGTGCCATATAAAGTAGTGGCCTACATAGGGAATAGGGTGCCATATAAAGTAGTGGCCTACATAGGGAATAGGGTGCCATATAAAGTAGTGGCCTACATAGGGAATAGGGTGCAATATAAAGTAGTGGCCTACATAGGGAATAGGGTGCCATATAAAGTAGTGGCCTACATAGGGAATAGGGTGCCATATAAAGTAGTGCATTACATAGGGAATAGGGTGCCATATAAAGTAGTGGCCTACATAGGGAATAGGGTGCCATATAAAGTAGTGCACTACATAGGGAATAGGGTGCCATATAAAGTAGTGGCCTACATAGGGAATAGGGTGCCATATAAAGTAGTGGCCTACATAGGGAATAGGGTGCAATATAAAGTAGTGGCCTACATAGGGAATAGGGTGCCATATAAAGTAGTGGCCTACATAGGGAATAGGGTGCCATATAAAGTAGTGCACTACATAGGGAATAGGGTGCAATATAAAGTAGTGGCCTACATAGGGAATAGGGTGCCATATAAAGTAGTGCACTACATAGGGAATAGGGTGCAATATAAAGTAGTGGCCTACATAGGGAATAGGGTGCCATATTGGATATCAAATATGCTGGTGGGCAATTGTATTAGTTTAAAATAATATAATTTCCCAATTAACTTTAGCATACTTTATAGCTCAGTTGTTTTATTTATTGACACCATTTTATAAAAATTAAATGTATAATAAAATGTATAATTAAAAAACTCAGCTATATTGTATGCTCAAGTAAATCGAGAAATTATATTTTTGTTTTAACTAATACAATTGCCCACCAGCATATTTTTCAGTAGGTATAGGGTTATTTTCTGCTCATGCATCCTCATGTCGACATCCAAACCCCCCACTGGTGTGCCTGGCCAAAGAGCTCTATTTCACGTCATCCGACAAATGTAAACGCCTGGCTATTTAGCTTCCGCTGGTCCTGGGGCTCTTGTTAAGGTCAACGGCATCATCAACTTTACCCAGTACCAGGACGTTTTAACCAAAACCCTGGATACCCATGCCATGAGGGTGAAACTTGGCCACAAGTAGATTTTTCCATGAAAGACAATCAACCAAGCACACATCAAAAAAGTCTCCGGGCTTAAACCCCATTTGAAACACTGTGGATTGAATTGAAAAGGTCCATAAGAACAGATGAAGGATATCAACGATCTGGAAAGATTCTGTACGGTGGAACGTTCTAAGATTCCCTCCCGATGTGTTCTAGAATCTAAGAAAACATTCTAGAATAAAAGCTCAGTGCCATTATCCCCAGTATTTGTATTAATTATTATGATTCCCTCTTAATGTGTTCTTGAATCTCATATTTTTGTTGTTGTTGGTTGAAAAAGGCTCAGTGTCATTATCCTCACAAGGTGAGGTATTGAAAGGTATTGACAGTGTCATTATCCTCACCAGGTGAGGTATTGAAAGGTATTGACAGTGTCATTATCCTCACCAGGTGAGGTATTGAAAGGTATTGACAGTGTCATTATCCTCACCAGGTGAGGTATTGAAAGGTGTTGACAGTGTCATTATCCTCACCAGGTGAGGTATTGAAAGGTGTTGACAGTGTCATTATCCTCACCAGGTGAGGTATTGAAAGGTGTTGACAGTGTCTTTATCCTCACCAGGTGAGGTATTGAAAGGTGTTGACAGTGTCTTTATCCTCACCAGGTGAGGTATTGAAAGGTGTTGACAGTGTCTTTATCCTCACCAGGTGAGGTATTGAAAGGTATTGACAGCGTCATTATCCTCACCAGGTGAGGTATTGAAAGGTGTTGACAGTGTCTTTATCCTCACCAGGTGAGGTATTGAAAGGTGTTGACAGTGTCTTTATCCTCACCAGGTGAGGTATTGAAAGGTATTGACAGCGTCATTATCCTCACCAGGTGAGGTATTGAAAGGTATTGACAGCGTCATTATCCTCACCAGGTGAGGTATTGAAAGGTGTTGACAGTGTCTTTATCCTCACCAGGTGAGGTATTGAAATGTGTTGACAGTGTCTTTATCCTCACCAGGTGAGGTATTGAAAGGTATTGACAGCGTCATTATCCTCACCAGGTGAGGTATTGAACGGTATTGACAGCGTCATTATCCTCACCAGGTGAGGTATTGAAAGGTATTGACAGTGTCTTTATCCTCACCAGGTGAGGTATTTATTGAAAGGTGTTGACAGTGTCATTATCCTCACCAGGTGAGGTATTGAAAGGTATTGACATTGTCATTATCCTCACCAGGTGAGGTATGGAAAGGTGTTGACAGTGTCTTTATCCTCACCAGGTGAGGTATTGAAAGGTGTTGACAGTGTCTTTATCCTCACCAGGTGAGGTATTGAAAGGTATTGACAGCGTCATTATCCTCACCAGGTGAGGTATTGAAAGGTATTGACAGTGTCATTATCCTCACCAGGTGAGGTATTGAAAGGTGTTGACAGTGTCATTATCCTCACCAGGTGAGGTATTGAAAGGTATTGACAGTGTCATTATCCTCACCAGGTGAGGTATTGAAAGGTGTTGACAGTGTCATTATCCTCACCAGGTGAGGTATTGAAAGGTGTTGACAGTGTCATTATCCTCACCAGGTGAGGTATTGAAAGGTATTGACAGTGTCATTATCCTCACCAGGTGAGGTATTGAAAGGTATTGACAGTGTCATTATCCTCACCAGGTGAGGTATTGAAAGGTATTGACAGTGTCATTATCCTCACCAGGTGAGGTATTTATTGAAAGGTGTTGACAGTGTCATTATCCTCACCAGGTGAGGTATTGAAAGGTATTGACATTGTCATTATCCTCACCAGGTGAGGTATGGAAAGGTGTTGACAGTGTCTTTATCCTCACCAGGTGAGGTATTGAAAGGTGTTGACAGTGTCTTTATCCTCACCAGGTGAGGTATTGAAAGGTATTGACAGTGTCTTTATCCTCACCAGGTGAGGTATTGAAAGGTGTTGACAGTGTCTTTATCCTCACCAGGTGAGGTATTGAAAGGTATTGACAGTGTCATTATCCTCACCAGGTGAGGTATTGAAAGGTGTTGACAGTGTCTTTATCCTCACCAGGTGAGGTATTGAAAGGTATTGACAACAGTCATTTTTGACACCTATCTTTTTGAGAGAGAAAATATATTACTTCTTAAACAAAATCTCTTTCTCTGAGCGATTGTATTAGTATAAAAGAATATAATTTCCCATTTTGTTTTGAGTATAAAATATAGCTCAGTACTTGAATTCAGCCAGACTTAATAACCATAAATATATAGATACCACATCATGTTAAGCTAGACTTAATCACCATAAATATATAGATACTACATCATGTTAAGCCCGACTTAATCACCATGAATATATAGATACTACATCATGTTAAGCTAGACTTAATCACCATAAATATATAGATACTACATCATGTTAAGCTAGACTTAATCACCATAAATATATAGATACTACATCATGTTAAGCCCGACTTAATCACCATAAATATATAGATACTACATCATGTTAAGCTAGACTTAATCACCATAAATATATAGATACTACATCATGTTAAGCCCGACTTAATAACCATAAATATATAGATACTACATCATGTTAAGCCAGACTTAATCACCATAAATATATAGATACTACATCATGTTAAGCCCGACTTAATCACCATAAATATATAGATACTACATCATGTTAAGCTAGACTTAATCACCATAAATATATAGATACTACATCATGTTAAGCCAGACTTAATAACCATAAATGTAGAGATCATCACCAGGGATTGTTTAAAACAAATCTGTATAACTTCCTGTTCAAACCCCCTACTTAACTGAAACACCTTTTATATGGAGTGAATTATTCAGTAATTAAGACCATTTGATGGTGAATGCCAGTAAAATGAACAATGTGGTATCAAACCGATGTTCAGTTCTAGTATTTCTATCATCTTCTCTTAATTAAGGATAAACAACGCAATTTCAATTTAATTTAAAATACTCTTAATTGCACCTGAGGAGGTACATAAAGGTGTATTGAAGGGAACATAAAACTCACTCTGGTAACTGGAAGTTTGACGATGTGTGACCTGTTACTGGATATTACCCTGAAGGGGGGGAGGGGGGATAAGGGGGGGGGGAATAAGAAAAATGTTTATAGTCTCAACACTTCCAGCAAAGTGACTGTTGTTGTATATCTCTGTAAGTGTCAAATCATACAGTTTCTGTGGGTGGTGAAATCAGAAATATTTTAAGAAATGATGAGATCAGGAAACTCTATTGGATTCGTATTAACACCCATTGAGTACATGGCCCTACATTGTCAATGGGCCGCGTGGTGCATTCTGGGCCTCGTGGTGCATTCTGGGCCGCGTGGTGCATTCTGGGCCGCGTGGTACATTCTGTGCTCATACCCTGGCTTTTAGAAGCTGATTGCGTGGCAATTAGCTCAGCAGCCGCGTGACGCAGCATGACAACGTGAATGCGATTGGTCCACAGTCTTCTGGTCAGGGAATAATACATTCTTCCATTCACTGACCGTCGATATTCCCATCTCCGCATTTGTTAAAGTATTTCTGGTATAAATGTATCCGTCTACATGATGTTTGTCTGTGTACATTCAATATGACAGCCAGTGTTTCTGAGGCCTGGAATGGTAATGTCTCAATGGTACACAATGGTAGAATATATAAAGACAATGGTAGAAAATGGTAAGTCAGGAGTCAGGATGGGGTTGGATGGATGGAGTCAGGATGGGGTTGGGTGGAGTCAGGATGGGGTTGGATGGAGTAAGGAGTCAGGATGGGGTTGGATGGAGTAAGGAGTCAGGATGGGGTTGGATGGAGTCAGGAGTCAGGATGGGGTTGGATGGAGTCAGGAGTCAGGATGGGGTTGGATGGAGTCAGGAGTCAGGATGGGGTTGGATGGAGTCAGGAGTCAGGATGGGGTAGGATGGAGTCAGGAGTCAGGATGGGGTTGGATGGAGTCAGGAGTCAGGATGGAGTCAGGAGTCAGGAGTCAGGATGGGGTAGGATGGAGTCAGGAGTCAGGATGGAGTTGGATGGAGTCAGGATGGGGTTGGATGGAGTCAGGAGTCAGGATGGAGTCAGGATGGAGTCAGGAGTCAGGATGGGGTTGGATGGAGTCAGGAGTCAGGATGGGGTTGGATGGAGTCAGGAGTCAGGATGGAGTTGGATGGAGTCAGGAGTCAGGATGGGGTTGGATGGAGTCAGGAGTCAGGATGGGGTTGGATGGAGTCAGGAGTCAGGATGGGGTTGGATGGAGTCAGGAGTCAGGATGGAGTCAGGAGTCAGGAGTCAGGATGGGGTTGGATGGAGTTAGGAGTCAGGATGGGGTAGGATGGAGTCAGGAGTCAGGATGGAGTCAGGAGTCAGGATGGGGTTGGATGTAGTCAGGAGTCAGGATGGGGTAGGATGGAGTCAGGAGGGGGTTGGATGGAGTCAGGAGTCAGGATGGGGTAGGATGGAGTCAGTAGTCAGGATGGGGTTGGATGGAGTCAGGAGTCAGGATGGGGTTGGATGGAGTCAGGAGTCAGGATGGGGTTGGATGGAGTCAGGAGTCAGGATGGGGTTGGATGGAGTCAGGAGTCAGGATGGGGTTGGATGGAGTCAGGATGGGGTTGGATGGAGTTAGGAGTCAGGATGGGGTTGGATGGAGTCAGGAGTCAGGATGGGGTTGGATGGAGTCAGGATGGGGTTGGATGGAGTCAGGAGTCAGGATGGGGTTGGATGGAGTCAGGATGGGGTTGGATGGAGTCAGGAGTCAGGATGGGGTTGGATGTAGTCAGGATGGGGTAGGATGGAGTCAGGAGTCAGGATGGGGTTGGATGTAGTCAGGATGGGGTTGGATGGAGTCAGGAGTCAGGATGGGGTTGGATGGAGTCAGGAGTCAGGATGGGGTTGGATGGAGTCAGGAGTCAGGATGGGGTTGGATGGAGTCAGGATGGGGTTGGATGGAGTCAGGAGTCAGGATGGGGTTGGATGGAGTCAGGAGTCAGGATGGGGTTGGATGGAGTCAGGATGGGGTTGGATGGAGTCAGGAGTCAGGATGGGGTTGGATGGAGTCAGGATGGGGTTGGATGGAGTCAGGAGTCAGGATGGGGTTGGATGGAGTCAGGAGTCAGGATGGGGTTGGATGGAGTCAGGAGTCAGGATGGGGTTGGATGGAGTCAGGATGGGGGTGGATGGAGTCAGGATGGGGTTGGATGGAGCCAGGAGTCAGGATGGGGTAGGATGGAGTCAGGAGTCAGGATGGGGTGGATGGAGTCAGGATGGGGTTGGATGGAGTCAGGATGGGGTTGGATGGAGTCAGGAGTCAGGATGGGGTGGATGGAGTCAGGATGGGGTTGGATGGAGTCAGGAGGGGGTGGATGGAAGTGAGACTCACCGTCACATTTGACTGATTGTGTTGACTGAATTGAAGGCTGTGTTTTTGGTTTAGGTGGGGAGAATGAAGGAAGGGTCTTTTACCATGGTCTCTTACCATGGCAGTAAGGGGCTTCTTACCATGGCAGTAAGGGGTCTCTTACCATGGCAGTAAGGATTTTCTTATCATTTCAGTAAGGGGTTTCTTATCATTGCAGTAAGGGACTTCTTACCATGGCAGTAAGGGATCTCTTACCATTGCAGTAAGGGACTCTTACCATGGCAGTAAGGGGTCTCTTACCAAGGCAGTAAGGGGTTTCTTACCATTGCAGTAAGGGGCCTCTTACCATGGCAGTAAGGGGTCTCTTACCATTGCAGTAAGGGGCCTCTTACCATGGCAGTAAGGGGTCTCTTACCATTGCAGTAAGGGGCCTCTTACCATGGCAGTAAGGGGTCTCTTACCATTGCAGTAAGGGGTCTCTTACCATGGCAGTAAGGGGTCTCTTACCATGGCAGTAAGGGGTTTCTTACCATGGCAGTAAGGGGTTTCTTACCATTGCAGTAAGGGGTTTCTTACCATTGCAGTAAGGGGGTTTCTTACCATTGCAGTAAGGGGTCTCTTACCATTGCAGTAAGGGGTGTCTTATCATTGCAGTAAGGGGTTTCTTATCATTGCAGTAAGGGGTTTCTTACCATTGCAGTAAGGGGTCTCTTACCATTGCAGTAAGGGGTGTCTTATCATTGCAGTAAGGGGCTTCTTACCATGGCAGTAAGGGGTTTCTTACCATTGCAGTAAGGGGGTTTCTTACCATTGCAGTAAGGGGGTTTCTTACCATTGCAGTAAGGGGTCTCTTACCATTGCAGTAAGGGGTGTCTTATCATTGCAGTAAGGGGTTTCTTATCATTGCAGTAAGGGGTTTCTTACCATTGCAGTAAGGGGTCTCTTACCATTGCAGTAAGGGGTGTCTTATCATTGCAGTAAGGGGTTTCTTATCATTGCAGTAAGGGGTTTCTTACCATTGCAGTAAGGGGTCTCTTACCATTGCAGTAAGGGGTGAGCTAAAGGATCATGCTTGTCCATCTGCCTCTTGACCTCAAGGTAAGGTGCCTGTAGAGAAACAATACTCTTCTAACTAGGGTTATTTAACTCTGCTGGCTTAAGAACACACAGCTAAACAGGAGGCATGGAAGGGGATGAGAGCCTGGGTGAATGTGTGTGTGTGTGTGTGTGTGTGTGTGTGTGTGTGTGTGTGTGTGTGTGTGTGTGTGTGTGTGTGTGTGTGTGTGTGTGTGTGTGTGTATGCGTATGTGTATGAACGTGTGTATGTGTGTATGCGTGTGTGTGTATGTGTGTGTGCGTGTGTGTGTATGTGTGTGTATGCGTGTGTGTGTATGCGTGTGTGTATCCGTGTATATGTGTATGCGTGTGTATGCGTGTGTATGCGTGTGTATGCATGTGTGTATGCGTGTGTGTATGCGTGTGTGTTGTAGATGTTGAACATTGTACAATAACATTATAAATTGACATTGCCAAAAGGCTCTATAATGCCATATAAGATGAAGTCATGCCGTAAGGTGGCATTGCCCTGTACAGTAAATGTGAGTCTCCATACAGTTACCTGGGACATTTCTCTGATGGATGGAAGGGTCAAGGGTTAGGGTTAGTTACCTGGGACATTTCTCTTATAGAGGTAAGGGTCAAAGGTTAGGGTAAGTTACCTGGGACATTTCTCTGATAGAGTTAAGGGTCAAGGGTTAGTTACCGGGGACATTTCTCTGATAGAGTTAAGGGTCAAGGGTTAGGGTTAGTTACCTGGGACATTTCTCTGATGGATGGAAGGGTCAAGGGTTAGGTTTAGTTACCTGGGACATTTCTCTGATAGAGTTAAGGGTCAAGGGTTAGTTACCGGGGACATTTCTCTGATAGAGTTAAGGGTCAAGGGTTAGGGTTAGTTACCTGGGACATTTCTCTGATAGATGGAAGGGTCAAGGGTCAAGGGTTAGGGTTAGGGTTAGGGTTAGTTACCTGGGACATTTATCTTATAGAGGTAAGGGTCAAGGGTTAGGGTTAGTTACCTGGGACATTTATCTTATAGAGGTAAGGGTCAAGGGTTAGGTTTAGTTACCTGGGACATTTATCTTATAGAGGTAAGGGTCAAGGGTTAGAGTTAGTTACCTGGGACATTTCTCTGATAAATGGAAGGGTCAAGGGTCAAGGGTTAGGTTTAGTTACCTGGGAAATTTCTCTTATAGAGGGAGGGGTCAAGGCTTATGTTTAGTTATCTGGGACATTTCTCTGATAGAGGTAAGGGTCAAGGGTTAGGGTTAGTTACCTGGGACATTTCTCTGATAGATGGAAGGGTCAAGGGTCAAGGGTTAGGTTTAGTTACCTGGGACATTTCTCTGATAGAGTTAAGGGTCAAGGGTTCGTTACCGGGGACATTTCTCTGATAGAGTTAAGGGTCAAGGGTTAGGGTTAGTTACCTGGGACATTTCTCTGATAGATGTAAGGGTCAAGGGTCAAGGGTTAGGTTTAGTTACCTGGGACATGTATCTTATAGAGGTAAGGGTCAAGGGTTAGGGTTAGTTACCTGGGACATTTCTCTGATAGATGGAAGGGTCAAGGGTTAGGGTTAGTTACCTGGGACATTTCTCTGATAGAGGTAAGAGTCAAGGGTCAGGGTTAGTTACCTGGGACATTTCTCTGATAGAGTTAAGGGTCAAGGGTCAAGGGTTAGGTTTAGTTACCTGGGACATGTATCTTATAGAGGTAAGGGTCAAGGGTTAGGGTTAGTTACCTGGGACATTTCTCTGATAGATGTAAGGGTCAAGGGTCAAGGGTTAGGTTTAGTTACCTGGGACATGTATCTTATAGAGGTAAGGGTCAAGGGTTAGGTTTAGTTACCTGGGACATTTCTCTGATAGATGGAAGGGTCAAGGGTTAGGGTTAGTTACCTGGGACATTTCTCTGATAGATGGAAGGGTCAAGGGTTAGGGTTAGTTACCTGGGACATTTCTCTGATAGATGGAAGGGTCAAGGGTTAGGGTTAGTTACCTGGGACATTTCTCTGATAGAGTTAAGGGTCAAGGGTTAGGGTTAGGGTTAGTTACCTGGGACATTTCTCTTATAGAGGTAAGGGTCAAGGGTTAGGGTTAGTTACCTGGGACATTTCTCTGATAGAGTTAAGGGTCAAGGGTTAGGGTTAGGGTTAGTTACCTGGGACATTTCTCTGATAGAGTTAAGGGTCAAGGGTTAGGGTTAGGGTTAGTTACCTGGGACATTTCTCTTATAGATGGAAGGGTCAAGGGTTAGGGTTAGTTACCTGGGACATTTCTCTGATAGAGTTAAGGGTCAAGGGTTAGGGTTAGTTACCTGGGACATTTCTCTTATAGAGGTAAGGGTCAAGGGTTAGGGTTAGTTACCTGGGACATTTCTCTGATAGATGGAAGGGTCAAGGGTTAGGGTTAGTTACCTGGGACATTTCTCTGATAGATGGAAGGGTCAAGGGTCAAGGGTTAGGTTTAGTTACCTGGGACATTTCTCTGATAGAGTTAAGGGTCAAGGGTCAGGGTTAGTTACCTGGGACATTTCTCTGATAGAGTTAAGGGTCAAGGGTTAGGGTTAGTTACCTGGGACATTTCTCTGATAGAGTTAAGGGTCAAGGGTTAGGGTTAGTTACCTGGGACATTTCTCTGATAGATGGAAGGGTCAAGGGTCAAGGGTTAGGTTTAGTTACCTGGGACATTTCTCTTATAGAGGTAAGGGTCAAGGATTAGGGTTAGTTACCTGGGACATTTCTCAGATAGATGGAAGGGTCAAGGGTTAGGTTTAGTTACCTGGGACATTTCTCTGATAGATGGAAGGGTCAAGGGTCAAGGGTTAGGTTTAGTTACCTGGGACATTTCTCTGATAGATGGAAGGGTCAAGGGTCAAGGGTTAGGTTTAGTTACCTGGGACATTTCTCTGATAGAGTTAAGGGTCAAGGGTTAGGGTTAGTTACCTGGGACATTTCTCTTATAGAGGTAAGGGTCAAGGGTTAGGGTTAGTTACCTGGGACATTTCTCTGATAGATGGAAGGGTCAAGGGTCAAGGGTTAGGGTTAGTTACCTGGGACATTTCTCTGATAGATGGAAGGGTCAAGGGTCAAGGGTTAGGTTTAGTTACCTGGGACATTTCTCTGATAGATGGAAGGGTCAAGGGTCAAGGATTAGGGTTAGTTACCTGGGACATTTCTCTGATAGAGTTAAGGGTCAAGGGTTAGGGTTAGTTACCTGGGACATTTCTCTGATAGATGGAAGGGTCAAGGGTCAAGGGTTAGGTTTAGTTACCTGGGACATTTCTCTTATAGAGGTAAGGGTCAAGGATTAGGGTTAGTTACCTGGGACATTTCTCAGATAGATGGAAGGGTCAAGGGTTAGGTTTAGTTACCTGGGACATTTCTCTGATAGATGGAAGGGTCAAGGGTCAAGGGTTAGGTTTAGTTACCTGGGACATTTCTCTGATAGATGGAAGGGTCAAGGGTCAAGGGTTAGGTTTAGTTACCTGGGACATTTCTCTGATAGAGTTAAGGGTCAAGGGTTAGGGTTAGTTACCTGGGACATTTCTCTTATAGAGGTAAGGGTCAAGGGTTAGGGTTAGTTACCTGGGACATTTCTCTGATAGATGGAAGGGTCAAGGGTCAAGGGTTAGGGTTAGTTACCTGGGACATTTCTCTGATAGATGGAAGGGTCAAGGGTCAAGGGTTAGGTTTAGTTACCTGGGACATTTCTCTGATAGATGGAAGGGTCAAGGGTCAAGGGTTAGGTTTAGTTACCTGGGACATTTCTCTGATAGAGTTAAGGGTCAAGGGTTAGGGTTAGTTACCTGGGACATTTCTCTTATAGAGGTAAGGGTCAAGGGTTAGGGTTAGTTACCTGGGACATTTCTCTTATAGAGTTAAGGGTCAAGGGTTAGGGTTAGTTACCTGGGACATTTCTCTGATAGATGGAAGGGTCAAGGGTCAAGGGTTAGGGTTAGTTACCTGGGACATTTCTCTGATAGAGTTAAGGGTCAAGGGTTAGGGTTAGTTACCTGGGACATTTCTCTGATAGATGGAAGGGTCAAGGGTCAAGGGTTAGGGTTAGTTACCTGGGACATTTCTCTTATAGAGGTAAGGCTGTCAAGGGCTCTCATCACTCGGTCATAATCCTTTTTCTGAAATGAACCACAATCATCATCATCATCATCATCACTGCAGTCAATCCAATAAAACACACCACCTTCTCATCTACAGCCTACCAGACAGCAGGGTGATGCATCATAGGCAGTACTGCACCACTTTAAAAAGGACCGTTCAATTCAGCAGGAATCAACGAAAACAACAGTCCTCTGGGTATTCAAGTCAATGGTTTTCTATGAGACATCACCTTATAAACAGTAGACTATACATCTTCAAGTACATTTTTGGGGGGGGCCTGTGCCTTAAGGTATATGATAGTAATTAGCTTATTGCCATTTACCCGGGGGTTGAAGGCCTAATGCTGTCAGTAGGTTCAGGGTTAGTAACCATACCTGGGGGTTGAAGGCCTAATGCTGTTAGTAGGTTCAGGGTTAGTAACCATACCTGGGGGATGAAGGCCTAAGGCTGTCAGTAGGTTCAGGGTTAGTAACCATACCTGGGGGTTGAAGGCCTAAGGCTGTCAGTAGGTTCAGGGTTAGTAACCATACCTGGGGGTTGAAGGCCTAAGGCTGTCAGTAGGTTCAGGGTTAGTAACCATACCTGGGGGTTGAAGGCCTAAGGCTGTCAGAAGGTTCAGGGTTAGTAACCATACCTGGGGGTTGAAGGCCTAAGGCTGTCAGTAGGTTCAGGGTTAGTAACCATACCTGGGGGTTGAAGGCCTAAGGCTGTCAGTAGGTTCAGGGTTAGTAACCATACCTGGGGGTTGAAGGCCTAAGGCTGTCAGTAGGTTCAGGGTTAGTAACCATACCTGGGGGTTGAAGGCCTAAGGCTGTCAGTAGGTTCAGGGTTAGTAACCATACCTGGGGGTTGAAGGCCTAAGGCTGTCAGTAGGTTCAGGGTTAGTAACCATACCTGGGGGTTGAAGGCCTAAGGCTGTTAGTAGGTTCAGGGTTAGTAACCATACCTGGGGGTTGAAGGCCTAAGGCTGTCAGTAGGTTCAGGGTTAGTAACCATACCTGGGGGTTGAAGGCCTAATGCTGTCAGTAGGTTCAGGGTTAGTAACCATACCTGGGGGTTGAAGGCCTAAGGCTGTCAGTAGGTTCAGGGTTAGTAACCATACCTGGGGGTTGAAGGCCTAAGGCTGTCAGTAGGTTCAGGGTTAGTAACCATACCCGGGGTTGAAGGCCTAAGGCTGTCAGTAGGTTCAGGGTTAGTAACCATACCTGGGGGTTGAAGGCCTAAGGCTGTCAGTAGGTTCAGGGTTAGTAACCATACCTGGGGGTTGAAGGCCTAATGCTGTTAGTAGGTTCAGGGTTAGTAACCATACCTGGGGGTTGAAGGCCTAAGGCTGTCAGAAGGTTCAGGGTTAGTAACCATACCTGGGGGTTGAAGGCCTAAGGCTGTCAGTAGGTTCAGGGTTAGTAACCATACCTGGGGGTTGAAGGCCTAAGGCTGTCAGTAGGTTCAGGGTTAGTAACCATACCTGGGGGTTGAAGGCCTAAGGCTGTCAGTAGGTTCAGGGTTAGTAACCATACCTGGGGGTTGAAGGCCTAAGGCTGTCAGTAGGTTCAGGGTTAGTAACCATACCTGGGGGTTGAAGGCCTAAGGCTGTTAGTAGGTTCAGGGTTAGTAACCATACCTGGGGGTTGAAGGCCTAAGGCTGTCAGTAGGTTCAGGGTTAGTAACCATACCTGGGGGTTGAAGGCCTAAGGCTGTTAGTAGGTTCAGGGTTAGTAACCATACCTGGGGGTTGAAGGCCTAAGGCTGTCAGTAGGTTCAGGGTTAGTAACCATACCTGGGGGTTGAAGGCCTAATGCTGTCAGTAGGTTCAGGGTTAGTAACCATACCTGGGGGTTGAAGGCCTAAGGCTGTCAGTAGGTTCAGGGTTAGTAAGCCATACCCGGGGGTTGAAGGCCAGTGCCTGGGAGTCACACGGATCCACCACGGAGGGATATGGCTCAAAGATGACCACTTTCCTGGGAGACTCTAGAGCAGACCTACACATGGACACCAACAGGTCCACCACCTAGGAAACAGGAGGACTGGTTAAACTGTCTGTGTCTGTGTGTGTGTGTGTGTGTGTGTGTGTGTGTGTGTGTGTGTGTGTGTGTGTGTGTGTGTGTGTGTGTGTGTGTGTGTGTGTGTGTGTGTGTGTGTGTGTGTGTGTGTGTGTGATGTACCTGAGCTCCTGTGGCGATCTCGTCGGCTGCCTCGTTCATCACCCCCAGTGTTTGAAAGGCAAACACACACAGTTCTCGCTCACACACCGTGGGCTGTGGGGTGAACACACCACATAGACGGGATCAGATCATCAGGACGTCTAGGGCCAAAACAGTCTACTGTCTGGTACGTCTAGGGCCAAAACAGTCTACTGGATGGTACGCCTAGGGCCAAAACAGTCTACTGGATGGTACGTCTAGGGCCAAAACAGTCTACTGTCTGGTACGCCTAGGGCCAAAACAGTCTACTGTCTGGTACGTCTAGGGCCAAAACAGTCTACTGGATGGTACGTCTAGGGCCAAAACAGTCTACTGTACAGTACGCCTAGGGCCAAAACAGTCTACTGTACAGTACGCCTAGGGCCAAAACAATCTACTGTCTGGTACGTCTAGGGCCAAAACAGTCTACTGTCTGGTACGCCTAGGGCCAAAACAGTCTACTGTCTGGTACGTCTAGGGCCAAAACAGTCTACTGTCTGGTACGTCTAGGGCCAAAACAGTCTACTGTCTGGTACGTCTAGGGCCAAAACAGTCTACTGTCTGGTACGTCTAGGGCCAAAACAGTCTACTGTACGGTGCTGGACGGCGCTAGGCATACCGTGCGTGCGTGCAGTGCATGCGTCTGGCATGTATGTATGTATGTATGTATGTATGTATGTATGTATGTGTGTGTGTGTGCACGAGCGTGGGTGTGTACTCACTCGGAGCATGGGTCCGTTCTGGAACACATGTGGTTCGTCACACACCACACAGAACTCATTCAGGACCGGAGTTCTCTGCTCAGCATATTCCATGGTCTGAAGAGACAACACAACACATCATAGTGGATCAAACCTCCTGTTGAGAACACCTTATAATGGGGTTGGCTGAAAGTAAAGTTTACCTGTAAGGTTTTCTATAAGGTGGCAGTGTTTACCTGGACAAGGAAGCCTCTGTCTCTTATCGGAATGGACTTGGCCCCATTGTTTGGCTATAGAGGAAAAGAGGGCTGTTTAGTAATGTTGTCCGGACCTCTGGCAGTCTCTATGGGGGTGCCACAGGGTTCAATTCTCGGGCCGACTCTCTTCTCTGTATACATCAATGATGTTGCTCTTGCTGCTTCTGTATACTTCTGGCCCTTATTTGGACACTGTGTTAACTAACCTCCAGACGAGCTTCAATGCCATACAACTCTCCTTCCATAGCCTCCAACTGCTCTGAAACGCAAGTAAAACTAAATGCAGGCTATTCAACCGATCACTGCCCGTACCTGCTCACCCGTCCAGCATCACTACTCTGGACGGCTCTGACTTGGAATACATGGATAACTACAAATACCTCGGTGTCTGGTTAGACTGTAAACTCTCCTTCCAGACTCACATTAAGCATCTCCAATCCAAAATTAAATCTAGAATTGGTTTCCTATTTCGCAACAAAGCATCCTTCACTCATGCTGCCAAACATACCCTTGTAAAGCTGACCATCCTACCGTTCCTCAACTTCGGTGATGTCATCCATAAAATAGCCTCCAACACTCTACTCAACAAACTGGATGCAGTCTATCACAGTGCCATCCGTTTTGTCACTAAAGCCCCATACACTACCCACCACTGCGACCTGTACACTCTCATTGGTTGGCCCTCACTTCATACTCGTCGCCAAACCCACTGGCTACAGGTTATATACAAGTCTCTGCTAGGTAAAGCCCCGCCTTATCTCAGCTCACTGGTCACCATAGCAGCACCCACTCGTAGCACGCGCTCCAGCAGGCATATCTCTCTGTTCACCCCCAAAGCCAATCGCTCCTTTGGCCGCCTCTCCTTCCAGTTCTCTGCTGGCAATGACTGGAACGAACTGTAAACATCTCTGAAGCTGGAGACTCACATCTCCCTCACTAGCTTTAAGAACCAGCTGTCAGAGCAGCTCACAGATCACTGCACCTGTACACAGCCCATCTGTAAACAGCCCATCCAACTACCTCATCCCCATACTGTATTTATTTATTTATCTTGCTCCTTTGCAGCCCAGTATCTCTACCTGCACATTCATCTTCTGCACATCTACCATTCCAGTGTTTAATTGCTATATTGTAATTACTTCGCCACCATGGCCTATTTATTTCCTTAACTTACCTCATTTGCACTCACTGTATATTGACTTTTTGTTTTCTTTTGTTCTACTGTATTATTGACTGTATGTTTTGTTTATTCCATGTGTAACTGTGTTGTTGTATGTGTCACTCTGCTTTGCTTTATCTTAGCCAGGTCGCAGTTGCAAATGAGAACTTGTTCTCAACTGGCCTAACAGGTTTAATAACGGTGAAATAAATATAAATAAGCAGCTATGACAGATATGAGTTAAACACCTTTATTTCTATTACAATTACTCTATTATTTTACTTGCCTGTGCACCAAAATAGGTTAAATATTTGTGTTTCTAATAACCATCAGCCAATCGTGAGAGGCCTACTGACCGGCGGGGGCGTGGCGAGCGAGGGGGCGAGGATCCCGATGAGCCCTGAGGTAAGAGAGAGCCGCCTCCCCTCGGACGGAGACACAGAGTCCTTGAAGATGTCCGCTGCCTTGCCCATCTTGGTACTGCTGGAGTAGGACCTGCAGTAACATGGAGGCATTGATGAGGTAGTAGGACCTGCAGTAACATGGAGGCATTGATGAGGGAGTAGGACCTGAGGTAACATGGAGGCATTGATGAGGCAGTAGGACCTGCAGTAACATGGAGGCATTGATGAGGCAGTAGGACCTACAGTAACATGGAGGCATTGATGAGGGAGTAGGACCTGAGGTAACATGGAGGCATTGATGAGGTAGTAGGACCTGAGGTAACATGGAGGCATTGATGAGGCAGTAGGACCTGAGGTAACATGGAGGCATTGATGAGGCAGTAGGACCTACAGTAACATGGAGGCATTGATGAGGCAGTAGGACCTACAGTAACATGGAGGCATTGATGAGGTAGTAGGACCTGAGGTAACATGGAGGCATTGATGAGGCAGTAGGACCTGAGGTAACATGGAGGCATTGATGAGGCAGTAGGACCTGAGGTAACATGGAGGCATTGATGAGGCAGTAGGACCTACAGTAACATGGAGGCATTGATGAGGGAGTAGGACCTGAGGTAACATGGAGGCATTGATGAGGCAGTAGGACCTGCAGTAACATGGAGGCATTGATGAGGTAGTAGGACCTGCAGTAACATGGAGGCATTGATGAGGTAGTAGGACCTGCAGTAACATGGAGGCATTGATGAGGCAGTAGGACCTGCAGTAACATGGAGGCATTGATGAGGGAGTAGGACCTGAGGTAACATGGAGGCATTGATGAGGCAGTAGGACCTGCAGTAACATGGAGGCATTGATGAGGTAGTAGGACCTGCAGTAACATGGAGGCATTGATGAGGTAGTAGGACCTGCAGTAACATGGAGGCATTGATGAGGCAGTAGGACCTGCAGTAACATGGAGGCATTGATGAGGCAGTAGGACCTGCAGTAACATGGAGGCATTGATGAGGCAGTAGGACCTACAGTAACATGGAGGCATTGATGAGGTAGTAGGACCTGCAGTAACATGGAGGCATTGATGAGGCAGTAGGACCTGAGGTAACATGGAGGCATTGACGAGGCAGTAGGACCTGCAGTAACATGGAGGCATTGATGAGGCAGTAGGACCTACAGTAACATGGAGGCATTGATGAGGTAGTAGGACCTACAGTAACATGGAGGCATTGATGAGGTAGTAGGACCTACAGTAACATGGAGGCAGTGATGAGGTAGTAGGACCTACAGTAACATGGAGGCATTGATGAGGCAGTAGGACCTACAGTAACATGGAGGCATTGATGAGGGAGTAGGGCCTGCAGTAACATGGAGGCATTGATGAGGCAGTAGGACCTGAGGTAACATGGAGGCATTGATGAGGTAGTAGGACCTGCAGTAACATGGAGGCATTGATGAGGCAGTAGGACCTGAGGTACCATGGAGGCATTGATGAGGCAGTAGGACCTACAGTAACATGGAGGCATTGATGAGGCAGTAGGACCTGCAGTAACATGGAGGCATTGATGAGGCAGTAGGACCTGAGGTAACATGGAGGCATTGAAGAGGCAGTAGGACATGAGGTAACATGGAGGCAGTGATGAGGTTGGTCTTGTTGTGGTTTATTTATTGGTGTTTAATGTATTAACTGGTGCCATCACATTTCTTCTGTGACGGATTAAAGTTGATAAATTCAGGCGCTACTATAGGTTTCTATGAAATGGGGTGCTCATCTGGGAACAGAGATGGTGATAACATCTCTCAAAAAAGACTGCAACAACAAAAGTATTTTTCTAATGCTATCTCATCTAATAAAAGGGCACCTATGCATTCTAAAATACTTGTGGATTTGGGAGATACCATTACCTTCTATTTTTTTAATCATCTTACCTGCTGAGGAGGTGGTGGTGGTGTTTCAGTCCATCCAGCTCCTCCGTCCTGATAGAACCAGAGCACGACCTACTGAGCAGTCTGTGGTGCTTTAAACCTCCCCCAAGACTACCTCCTCCCCCACCAGCGTGCTCACAGCGGGGGTCGACGGAGCACAATCGGGGCAAGAGCTTGTGGGGAGTGGGGCGGAGGTCCTCTGGTTTGACCAAAGCCGAGCAGGGCCTGCCCAGGATGCGGCGGGGTTTGAGGGGCAAGTGTCCGGGACAGGGCCCTCCTCCGTGGTCCAAACGGGGTTCTGTGCTAGACAGGGACTGGCCGAGGAGACGGTGGGTGGTCTTAGTTCCAGGGACCTCCGCTTCAACCTGCTGTTTAACGGTGCTGGAGCAGGTCTGGCCGAGGAGACGGTGGGATTTAGAGACGCCATCTTGTTCCGGCTTCAGATTCTTCTTGCTCTTGACACAGCCAGGAGGCGGGTAGCTGGGAGATCTGGGGAGAAAATGAAGATAACTTTATTGTCCAATGTGAGGCAGTAAACCCAGGCTCAATCCTGCCTAACCAATCAGAGAGCAAGGTGGAGCTACTAACATATCATACCAATCTGATCCTTTCAGACACAGTAAATGCCTATATGGTAAGGGATAATACATGTCTGTAGTTTAATTATAGTGACATACCAGTTCAAATATATAATTCTGTTTAGGGTTGCAAAATTCAGGTAACTTTCCTGAAATTCAGAGGTTTTCCAGAAATCCTGGTTGGAAGATTCAGTATTTCCTGTTTGGAGAATTCAGTATTTCCTGTCTGGAGAATTCAGCATTTCCTGGTTGGAGAATTCAGCATTTCCTGGTTGGAGGATTCCATGTTTCCTGCTTATACCCTCCTGATACCGGGAATCTTCCAACCAGGATTTCTAGAAAACCTCTGAATTTCAGGAAAGTTACCTGAATTTTGCGACCCTACTTCTGTTAGACATCAAATGTCAGTGTTGTGAAAATGACAGTGCTGATGTTTCTCTGACCTGCGGAGGGTTGAGAAGATGTGGAGTGGAGATTTGACCTTCTTTTTGTTCTTGTTTTTGTTGTGAAGGGAGTTGAGCTTCTCTTCACTTTGGTGTTTCCACTGCTGGGTGACAAATGTCTGCATTATCCTGGAGAGAAACAAGGAACACATGGCTGCATTATCCTGGAGAGAAATAAGGAACAAATGTCTGCATTATCCTGGAGAGAAATAAGGAACAGATGGCTGCATTATCTGTGTATTACATTGTAACAAGTAATATGAGTCCTCTAGTGTTTAAAGCCACATCTTAGCACCACCAAACACTTACTTCTTCAACTGATGTCCCAGTCCAAACCGGTCCTTAGTCGATGCCTGGAACACGTCCACCGTGGGGACTGGGGAACACAATACATATTTCATGATGGAAACATAAAGCAATCCAATGTCACTGCATTGGGGCGGCAGGGTAGCCTAGTGGTCCCCGAGCTGACAAGGTACAAAATCTGTGGCTCTGCCCCTGAACAGGCAGTTGTTCCTAGGCTGTCATTGAAAATAATAATTTGTTCTTAACTTAACCTGGTTAAATAAAGGTAAAATAAAATGCAGACAGTCCAGTGTGGATAAATATGTCAGTCCAGTGGTGTGGTTTAATATGTCAGTCCAGTGGTGTGGTTTAATATGTCAGTCCAGTGGTGTGGTTTAATATGTCAGTCCAGTGGTGTGGTTTAATATGTCAGTCCAGTGTGGTTTAATATGTCAGTCCAGTGGTGTGGTTTAATATGTCAGTCCAGTGGTGTGGTTTAATATGTCAGTCCAGTGGTGAGGTTTAATATGTCAGTCCAGTGTGGTTTAATATGTCAGTCCAGTGGTGTGGTTTAATATGTCAGTCCAGTGTGGTTTAATATGTCAGTCCAGTGTGGTTTAATATGTCAGTCCAGTGTGGTTTAATATGTCAGTCCAGTGGTGAGGTTTAATATGTCAGTCCAGTGGTGTGGTTTAATATGTCAGTTAATATGTCAGTCCAGTGGTGTGGTTTAATATGTCATTCCAGTGGTGAGGTTTATTATGTCAGTCCAGTGAGGTTTAATATGTCAGTCCAGTGGTGTGGTTTAATATGTCAGTCCAGTGTGGTTTAATATGTCAGTCCAGTGGTGTGGTTTAATATGTCAGTCCAGTGTGGTTTAACATGTCAGTCCAGTGGTGAGGTTTAATATGTCAGTCCAGTGGTGTGGTTTAATATGTCAGTCCAGTGGTGTGGTTTAATATGTCAGTCCAGTGGTGTGGTTTAATATGTCAGTTAATATGTCAGTCCAGTGGTGTGGTTTAATATGTCAGTCCAGTCCAGTGGTGTGGTTTAATATGTCAGTCCAGTGGTGTGGTTTAATATGTCAGTCCAGTGTGGTTTAATATGTCAGTCCAGAGGTGTGGTTTAATATGTCAGTCCAGTGGTGTGGTTTAATATGTCAGTCCAGTGGTGTGGTTTAATATGTCAGTCCAGTGGTGTGGTTTAATATGTCAGTCCAGTGGTGTGGTTTAAT
>NC_088212.1:3179862-3219862 GCF_036934945.1 Oncorhynchus masou masou | reverse complement strand
AAATGGCATACTTACATCTAGGAAACTGACGTCGATGTGCAGATCAATGTCCACGTCATCAATCGCACCGTATTCCCTACACAATATAAAATATATGACCACGTTACTGTTTCCATTCATCAGAACACATGACTGTTTCCATACATCAGAACACATGACTGTTTCCATTCATCAGAACACGTTACTGTTTCCATTCATCAGAACACGTTACTGTTTCCATTCATCAGAACACGTTACTGTTTCCATTCATCAGAACACATGACTGTTTCCATTCATCAGAACACATGACTGTTTCCATTCATCAGAACACATTACTGTTTCCATTCATCAGAACACGTTACTGTTTCCACTCATCAGAACACATGACTGTTTCCATACATCAGAACACGTTACTGTTTCCATTCATCAGAACACGTTACTGTTTCCATTCATCAGAACACATTACTGTTTCCATTCATCAGAACACATGACTGTTTCCATTCATCAAAACACGTTACTGTTTCCATACATCAGAACACATGACTGTTTCCATACATCAGAACACGTTACTGTTTCCATTCATCAGAACACGTTACTGTTTCCATTCATCAGAACACATGACTGTTTCCATTCATCAGAACACGTTACTGTTTCCATTCATCAGAACACATGACTGTTTCCATTCATCAGAACACGTTACTGTTTCCATTCATCAGAACACATGACTGTTTCCATTCATCAAAACACGTTACTGTTTCCATACATCAGAACACATGACTGTTTCCATACATCAGAACACATGACTGTTTCCATTCATCAGAACACATGACTGTTTCCATACATCAGAACACATGACTGTTTCCATTCATCAGAACACATTACTGTTTCCATACATCAGAACACATTACTGTTTCCATTCATCAGAACACATGACTGTTTCCATTCATCAGAACACATGACTGTTTCCATTCATCAGAACACATGACTGTTTCCATTCATCAGAACACATGACTGTTTCCATTCATCAGAACACATGACTGTTTCCATTCATCAGAACACGTTACTGTTTCCATTCATCAGAACACATGACTGTTTCCATTCATCAGAACACATGACTGTTTCCACTCATCAGAACACATGACTGTTTCCATTCATCAGAACACATTACTGTTTCCATTCATCAGAACACATAAAACATGTATCTCACTATGATCTTCAGAATAAACAACTGATTGAAGATGATGATACATGGAATCGATTTCAAGTCTGTCACATTAAAAATGGATTATCTCAACATCAATACTTCAACACCTCAACATCTCAACACCTCAACATCTCAATACCTCAACATCAACGCCAACATCACAACACCTCAACATCAACACCTCAACACCTCAACATCAACACCCCAACATCAACACCTCTACACCTCAACATCACCTCAACATCAACACCAACATCACAACAACTCAACATCTCAACACCTCAACATCAACACCTCAACATCACAACACCTCAACATCAACACCTCAACATCTCAACACCTCAATACCTCAACATCTCAGCACCTAAATACCTCAACATCAACACCTCAACATCTCAATACCTCAACATCAACACCTTAACATCCCAATACCTCAACATCAACACCTCAACATTTCAACACCTCAACATTTCAACATCAATACCTCAACATCGCAATACCTCAACATCAATACCTCAACATCTCAACATCAACATCTCAACACGTCAACATCAATACCTCAACATCTCAACGCCTCAACATCAACACCTCAACATCTCAATACCTCAACATCAACACCTCAACATCTCAATACCTCAACATCTCAGCACCTAAATACCTCAACATCAACACCTCAACATCTCAATACCTCAAAATCAACACCTCAACATCCCAATACCTCAACATCAACACATCAACACCTCAACATCTCCACACCTCAACATCAACACCTTAATATCTCAAAATCTCAATACCTCAACATCTCAATACCTCAACATCAACACCTCAACATGTCAACACCTCAACATTTCAACATCAATAACTCAATATCTCAACATCTCAATACCTCAACATCAACACCTCAACATGTCAACACCTCAACATTTCAACATCAACACCTCAATATCTCAACATCTCAATACCTCAACATCTCAATACCTCAACATCTAAGCACCTAAATAACTCAACATCAACACCACATCTCAATACCTCAACATCAACACCTCAAGATCTCAATACCTCAACATCAACACCTAAACATGTCAACATCTCAACACTTCAACATCAACACCCCAACATCTCAACACCTCAACATCTCAACGCCTCAACATCAACACCTCGACATCTCAACACCTCAACATCCCAATACCTCAACATCAACACCTCAATACCTCAACATATCAAAACCTCAACATCAACACCTCAAGATCTCAATACCTCAACACCTCAACATCAACACCCCAACATCTCAACATCAATACCTCAACATGTCAACATCTCAATACCTCAACATCTCAAAACCTCAACATCTCAATACCTCAACACCTCAACATATCAAAACCTAACATCAACACCTCAAGATCTCAATACCTCAATATCTCAACCTCTCAACACCTCAACATCAACACCCCAACATCTCAACATCTCAACACCTCACCATCAATACCTCAACATCTCAATGCCTCAACATCAACACCTTAATATCTCAACATCAACACCTCAACACCTAAACATCAACACCTCAATATCTCAATACCTCAACATCTCAATACCTCAACATCAACACCTCAACATCTCAACACCTTAATATCTCAAAATCTCAACACCTCAACATCCCAATTCCTCAACATCAACACATCAATACCTCAACATCTCAATACCTCAACATCAACACCTCAACATCTCCATACCTCAACATCAACACCTTAATATCTCAACATCTCAATACCTTAACATCAACACCTCAACATCTCAACACCAACACCTTAATATCTCAAAATCTCAATACCTCAACATCTCAATACCTCAACATCAACACCTCAACATCTCAATACCTCAACATCAACACCTCAACATCCCAATACCTCAACATCAACACCTCAATACCTCAACATATCAAAACCTCAACATTTCAACATCAATACCTCAACATCTCAACGCCTCAACATCAACACCTCAACATCTCAATACCTCAACATCAACACCTCAACATCCCAATACCTCAACATCAACATCTCAATACCTCAACATATCAAAACCTCAACATCAACACCTCAAGATCTCAATACCTCAACACCTCAACATCAACACCACAACATCTCAACATCAATACCTCAAAATGTCAACGCCTCAACATCTCAACACCTCAACATCTCAATACCTCAACATCTCAATACCTCAACACCTCAATACCTCAACATATCAAAACCTAACATCAACACCTCAAGATCTCAATACCTCAACATCTCAACACCTCAACATCAACACCCCAACATCTCAACATCTCAACACCTCAACATCAATACCTCAACATCTCAATGCCTCAACATCAACACCTTAATATCTCAACATCAACACCTCAACACCTCAACATCAACACCTCAATATCTCAACATCTCAACACCTCAACATCAACACCCCAACATCTCAACATCTCAACATCAATACCTCAACATCTCAATGCCTCAACATCAACACCTTAATATCTCAACATCAACACCTCAACACCTCAACATCAACACCTCAATATCTCAACACCTCAATACCTCAACATCCCAATTCCTCAACATCAACACATCAATACCTCAACATCTCAATACCTCAACATCAACACCTCAACATCTCCATACCTCAACATCAACACCTTAATATCTCAACATCTCAATACCTCAACATCTCAATACCTCAACATCAACATCTCAACATTTCAACATCAATACCTCAACACCCCAACATCTCAACACCTCAACATCAACACCTCAATATCTCAACATCTCAATACCTCAACATCTCAACATCTCAATACCTCAACATCTCAGCACCTAAATATCTCAACATCAACACCTCAACATCTCAATACCTCAACATCTCAACATCTCAAAACCTCAACATCTAAGCACCTAAATACCTCAACATCAACACCTCAACATCTCAATACCTCAACATCAACACCTCAATACCTCAACATCTCAATACCTCAACATCAACACCTCAACATCTCAACACCTTAATATCTCAAAATCTCAACACCTCAACATCCCAATTCCTCAACATCAACACATCAATACCTCAACATCTCAATACCTCAACATCAACACCTCAACATCTCCATACCTCAACATCAACACCTTAATATCTCAACATCTCAATACCTTAACATCAACACCTCAACATCTCAACACCTCAACATCAACACCTTAATATCTCAAAATCTCAATACCTCAACATCTCAATACCTCAACATCAACACCTCAATACCTCAACATATCAAAACCTCAACATTTCAACATCAATACCTCAACATCTCAACGCCTCAACATCAACACCTCAACATCTCAATACCTCAACATCCCAATACCTCAACATCAACATCTCAATACCTCAACATATCAAAACCTCAACATCAACACCTCAAGATCTCAATACCTCAACACCTCAACATCAACACCACAACATCTCAACATCTCAACATCAATACCTCAAAATGTCAACGCCTCAACATCTCAATACCTCAACATCTCAATACCTCAACATCTCAACGCCTCAACATCAACACCTCAACATCTCAATACCTCAACATCAACACCTCAACATCAACACCTCAACATCCCAATACCTCAACATCAACATCTCAATACCTCAACATATCAACACCTCAAGATCTCAATACCTCAACACCTCAACATCAACACCACAACATCTCAACATCTCAACATCAATACCTCAAAATGTCAACGCCTCAACATCTCAACACCTCAACATCTCAATACCTCAACATCTCAATACCTCAACACCTCAATACCTCAACATATCAAAACCTAACATCAACACCTCAAGATCTCAATACCTCAATATCTCAACATCTCAACACCTCAACATCAACACCCCAACATCTCAACACCTCAACATCAACACCCCAACATCTCAACATCTCAACACCTCAACATCAATACCTCAACATCTCAATGCCTCAACATCAACACCTTAATATCTCAACATCAACACCTCAACACCTCAACATCAACACCTCAATACCTCAATATCTCAACATCTCAACACCTCAACATCAACACCCCAACATCTCAACACCTCAACATCAATACCTCAACATCTCAATGCCTCAACATCAACACCTTAATATCTCAACATCAACACCTCAACACCTCAACATCAACACCTCAATATCTCAACACCTCAATACCTCAACATCCCAATTCCTCAACATCAACACATCAATACCTCAACATCTCAATACCTCAACATCAACACCTCAACATCTCCATACCTCAACATCAACACCTTAATATCTCAACATCTCAATACCTCAACATCTCAATACCTCAACATCAACATCTCAACATTTCAACATCAATACCTCAACACCTCAACATCTCAACACCTCAACATCAACACCTCAATACCTCAACATCACAACATCTCAATACCTCAACATCTCAACATCTCAATACCTCAACATCTAAGCACCTAAATACCTCAACATCAACACCTCAACATCTCAATACCTCAACATCAACACCTCAACATCCCAATACCTCAACATCAACACCTCAATACCTCAACATATCAAAACCTCAACATCAACACCTCAACATCTCAGCACCTAAATATCTCAACATCAACACCTCAACATCTCAATACCTCAACATCAACATCTCAACATCTCAATACCTCAACATCTAAGCACCTAAATACCTCAACATCAACACCTCAACATCTCAATACCTCAACATCAACACCTCAATACCTCAACATCTCAATACCTCAACATCAACACCTCAACATCTCAACACCTTAATATCTCAAAATCTCAACACCTCAACATCCCAATTCCTCAACATCAACACATCAATACCTCAACATCTCCATACCTCAACATCAACACCTTAATATCTCAACATCTCAATACCTTAACATCAACACCTCAACATCTCAACACCTCAACATCAACACCTTAATATCTCAAAATCTCAATACCTCAACATCTCAATACCTCAACATCAACACCTCAACATCTCAATACCTCAACATCAACACCTCAACATCCCAATACCTCAACATCAACACCTCAATACCTCAACATATCAAAACCTCAACATTTCAACATCAATACCTCAACATCTCAACGCCTCAACATCAACACCTCAACATCTCAATACCTCAACATCAACACCTCAACATGCCAATACCTCAACATCAACATCTCAATACCTCAACATATCAAAACCTCAACATCAACACCTCAAGATCTCAATACCTCAACACCTCAACATCAACACCACAACATCTCAACATCTCAACATCAATACCTCAAAATGTCAACGCCTCAACATCTCAATACCTCAACATCTCAATACCTCAACATCGCAATACCTCAACACCTCAATACCTCAACATCTCAACGCCTCAACATCAACACCTCAACATCTCAATACCTCAACATCAACACCTCAACATCCCAATACCTCAACATCAACATCTCAATACCTCAACATATCAAAACCTCAACATCAACACCTCAAGATCTCAATACCTCAACACCTCAACATCAACACCACAACATCTCAACATCAATACCTCAAAATGTCAACGCCTCAACATCTCAACACCTCAACATCTCAATACCTCAACATCTCAATACCTCAACATCTCAACACCTCAACATCTCAATACCTCAACATATCAAAACCTAACATCAACACCTCAAGATCTCAATACCTCAATATCTCAACATCTCAACATCTCAACACCTCAACATCAACACCCCAACATCTCAACATCTCAACACCTCAACATCAATACCTCAACATCTCAATGCCTCAACATCAACACCTTAATATCTCAACATCAACACCTCAACATCAACACCTCAATACCTCAATATCTCAACATCTCAACACCTCAACATCAACACCCCAACATCTCAACATCTCAACACCTCAACGTCAATACCTCAACATCTCAATGCCTCAACATCAACACCTTAATATCTCAACATCAACACCTCAACACCTCAACATCAACACCTCAATATCTCAACACCTCAATACCTCAACATCCCAATTCCTCAACATCAACACATCAATACCTCAACATCTCAATACCTCAACATCAACACCTCAACATCTCCATACCTCAACATCAACACCTTAATATCTCAACATCTCAATACCTCAACATCTCAATACCTCAACATCAACATCTCAACATTTCAACATCAATACCTCAACACCTCAACATCTCAACACCTCAACATCAACACATCAATATCTCAACATCTCAATACCTCAACATCTCAACATCTCAATACCTCAACATCTAAGCACCTAAATACCTCAACATCAACACCTCAACATCTCAATACCTCAACATCAACACCTCAACATCCCAATACCTCAACATCAACACCTCAATACCTCAACATCTCAACACCTCAACATCAACACCTTAATATCTCAAAATCTCAATACCTCAACATCTCAATACCTCAACATCAACACCTCAACATCTCAATACCTCAACATCAACACCTCAACATCCCAATACCTCAACATCAACACCTCAATACCTCAACATATCAAAACCTCAACATTTCAACATCAATACCTCAACATCTCAACGCCTCAACATCAACACCTCAACATCTCAATACCTCAACATCAACACCTCAACATCCCAATACCTCAACATCAACATCTCAATACCTCAACATATCAAAACCTCAACATCAACACCTCAAGATCTCAACACCTCAATACCTCAACATCCCAATTCCTCAACATCAACACATCAATACCTCAACATCTCAATACCTCAACATCAACACCTCAACATCTCCATACCTCAACATCAACACCTTAATATCTCAACATCTCAATACCTCAACATCTCAATACCTCAACATCAACATCTCAACATTTCAACATCAATACCTCAACACCTCAACATCTCAACACCTCAACATCAACACCTCAACATCTCAACACCTTAATATCTCAAAATCTCAACACCTCAACATCCCAATTCCTCAACATCAACACATCAATACCTCAACATCTCCATACCTCAACATCAACACCTTAATATCTCAACATCTCAATACCTTAACATCAACACCTCAACATCTCAACACCTCAACATCAACACCTTAATATCTCAAAATCTCAATACCTCAACATCTCAATACCTCAACATCAACACCTCAACATCTCAATACCTCAACATCAACACCTCAACATCCCAATACCTCAACATCAACACCTCAATACCTCAACATATCAAAACCTCAACATTTCAACATCAATACCTCAACATCTCAACGCCTCAACATCAACACCTCAACATCTCAATACCTCAACATCAACACCTCAACATGCCAATACCTCAACATCAACATCTCAATACCTCAACATATCAAAACCTCAACATCAACACCTCAAGATCTCAATACCTCAACACCTCAACATCAACACCACAACATCTCAACATCTCAACATCAATACCTCAAAATGTCAACGCCTCAACATCTCAATACCTCAACATCTCAATACCTCAACATCGCAATACCTCAACACCTCAATACCTCAACATCTCAACGCCTCAACATCAACACCTCAACATCTCAATACCTCAACATCAACACCTCAACATCCCAATACCTCAACATCAACATCTCAATACCTCAACATATCAAAACCTCAACATCAACACCTCAAGATCTCAATACCTCAACACCTCAACATCAACACCACAACATCTCAACATCAATACCTCAAAATGTCAACGCCTCAACATCTCAACACCTCAACATCTCAATACCTCAACATCTCAATACCTCAACATCTCAACACCTCAACATCTCAATACCTCAACATATCAAAACCTAACATCAACACCTCAAGATCTCAATACCTCAATATCTCAACATCTCAACATCTCAACACCTCAACATCAACACCCCAACATCTCAACATCTCAACACCTCAACATCAATACCTCAACATCTCAATGCCTCAACATCAACACCTTAATATCTCAACATCAACACCTCAACACCTCAACATCAACACCTCAATACCTCAATATCTCAACATCTCAACACCTCAACATCAACACCCCAACATCTCAACATCTCAACACCTCAACGTCAATACCTCAACATCTCAATGCCTCAACATCAACACCTCAACACCTCAACATCAACACCTCAATATCTCAACACCTCAATACCTCAACATCCCAATTCCTCAACATCAACACATCAATACCTCAACATCTCAATACCTCAACATCAACACCTCAACATCTCCATACCTCAACATCAACACCTTAATATCTCAACATCTCAATACCTCAACATCTCAATACCTCAACATCAACATCTCAACATTTCAACATCAATACCTCAACACCTCAACATCTCAACACCTCAACATCAACACATCAATATCTCAACATCTCAATACCTCAACATCTCAACATCTCAATACCTCAACATCTAAGCACCTAAATACCTCAACATCAACACCTCAACATCTCAATACCTCAACATCAACACCTCAACATCCCAATACCTCAACATCAACACCTCAATACCTCAACATCTCAACACCTCAACATCAACACCTTAATATCTCAAAATCTCAATACCTCAACATCTCAATACCTCAACATCAACACCTCAACATCTCAATACCTCAACATCAACACCTCAACATCCCAATACCTCAACATCAACACCTCAATACCTCAACATATCAAAACCTCAACATTTCAACATCAATACCTCAACATCTCAACGCCTCAACATCAACACCTCAACATCTCAATACCTCAACATCAACACCTCAACATCCCAATACCTCAACATCAACATCTCAATACCTCAACATATCAAAACCTCAACATCAACACCTCAAGATCTCAATACCTCAACACCTCAACATCAACACCACAACATCTCAACATCTCAACATCAATACCTCAAAATGTCAATGCCTCAACATCTCAATACCTCAACATCTCAATACCTCAACATCGCAATACCTCAACACCTCAATACCTCAACATCTCAACGCCTCAACATCAACACCTCAACATCTCAATACCTCAACATCAACACCTCAACATCCCAATACCTCAACATCAACATCTCAATACCTCAACATATCAAAACCTCAACATCAACACCTCAAGATCTCAATACCTCAACACCTCAACATCAACACCACAACATCTCAACATCAATACCTCAAAATGTCAACGCCTCAACATCTCAACACCTCAACATCTCAATACCTCAACATCTCAATACCTCAACATCTCAACACCTCAACATCTCAATACCTCAACATATCAAAACCTAACATCAACACCTCAAGATCTCAATACCTCAATATCTCAACATCTCAACATCTCAACACCTCAACATCAACACCCCAACATCTCAACACCTCAACATCAATACCTCAACATCTCAATGCCTCAACATCAACACCTTAATATCTCAACATCAACACCTCAACACCTCAACATCAACACCTCAATACCTCAATATCTCAACATCTCAACACCTCAACATCAACACCCCAACATCTCAACATCTCAACACCTCAACATCAATACCTCAACATCTCAATGCCTCAACATCAACACCTTAATATCTCAACATCAACACCTCAACACCTCAACATCAACACCTCAATATCTCAACACCTCAATACCTCAACATCCCAATTCCCTAACATCAACACATCAATACCTCAACATCTCAATACCTCAACATCAACACCTCAACATCTCCATACCTCAACATCAACACCTTAATATCTCAACATCTCAATACCTCAACATCTCAATACCTCAACATCAACATCTCAACATTTCAACATCAATACCTCAACACCTCAACATCTCAACACCTCAACATCAACACATCAATATCTCAACATCTCAATACCTCAACATCTCAACATCTCAATACCTCAACATCTAAGCACCTAAATACCTCAACATCAACACCTCAACATCTCAATACCTCAACATCAACACCTCAACATCCCAATACCTCAACATCAACACCTCAATACCTCAACATATCAAAACCTCAACATCAACACCTCAACATCTCAGCACCTAAATATCTCAACATCAACACCTCAACATCTCAATACCTCAACATCAACATCTCAACATCTCAATACCTCAACATCTAAGCACCTAAATACCTCAACATCAACACCTCAACATCTCAATACCTCAACATCAACACCTCAATACCTCAACATCTCAATACCTCAACATCAACACCTCAACATCTCAACACCTTAATATCTCAAAATCTCAACACCTCAACATCCCAATTCCTCAACATCAACACATCAATACCTCAACATCTCAATACCTCAACATCAACACCTCAACATCTCCATACCTCAACATCAACACCTTAATATCTCAACATCTCAATACCTTAACATCAACACCTCAACATCTCAACACCTCAACATCAACACCTTAATATCTCAAAATCTCAATACCTCAACATCTCAATACCTCAACATCAACACCTCAACATCTCAATACCTCAACATCAACACCACAACAACTCAACATCTCAACATCAATACCTCAAAATGTCAACGCCTCAACATCTCAACACCTCAACATCTCAATACCTCAACATCTCAATACCTCAACACCTCAATACCTCAACATATCAAAACCTAACATCAACACCTCAAGATCTCAATACCTCAATATCTCAACATCTCAACACCTCAACATCAACACCCCAACATCTCAACATCTCAACACCTCAACATCAATACCTCAACATCTCAATGCCTCAACATCAACACCTTAATATCTCAACATCAACACCTCAACACCTCAACATCAACACCTCAATACCTCAATATCTCAACATCTCAACACCTCAACATCAACACCCCAACATCTCAACATCTCAACACCTCAACATCAATACCTCAACATCTCAATGCCTCAACATCAACACCTTAATATCTCAACATCAACACCTCAACACCTCAACATCAACACCTCAATATCTCAACACCTCAATACCTCAACATCCCAATTCCTCAACATCAACACATCAATACCTCAACATCTCAATACCTCAACATCAACACCTCAACATCTCCATACCTCAACATCAACACCTTAATATCTCAACATCTCAATACCTCAACATCTCAATACCTCAACATCAACATCTCAACATTTCAACATCAATACCTCAACACCTCAACATCTCAACACCTCAACATCAACACCTCAACATCTCAACACCTCAACATCAACACCTCAATATCTCAACATCTCAATACCTCAACATCTCAACATCTCAATACCTCAACATCTAAGCACCTAAATACCTCAACATCAACACCTCAACATCTCAATACCTCAACATCAACACCTCAACATCCCAATACCTCAACATCAACATCTCAATACCTCAACATATCAAAACCTCAACATCAACACCTCAAGATCTCAATACCTCAACACCTCAACATCAACACCACAACATCTCAACATCTCAACATCAATACCTCAAAATGTCAACGCCTCAACATCTCAATACCTCAACATCTCAATACCTCAACATCTCAATACCTCAATACCTCAACATCTCAACGCCTCAACATCAACACCTCAACATCTCAATACCTCAACATCAACACCTCAACATCCCAATACCTCAACATCAACATCTCAATACCTCAACATATCAAAACCTCAACATCAACACCTCAAGATCTCAATACCTCAACACCTCAACATCAACACCACAACATCTCAACATCTCAACACCTCAACATCAATACCTCAACATCTCAATGCCTCAACATCAACACCTTAATATCTCAACATCAACACCTCAACACCTCAACATCAACACCTCAATACCTCAATATCTCAACATCTCAACACCTCAACATCAACACCCCAACATCTCAACATCTCAACACCTCAACATCAATACCTCAACATCTCAATGCCTCAACATCAACACCTTAATATCTCAACATCAACACCTCAACACCTCAACATCAACACCTCAATATCTCAACACCTCAATACCTCAACATCCCAATTCCTCAACATCAACACATCAATACCTCAACATCTCCATACTTCAACATCAACACCTTAATATCTCAACATCTCAATACCTCAACATCTCAATACCTCAACATCAACATCTCAACATTTCAACATCAATACCTCAACACCTCAACATCTCAACACCTCAACATATCAACACCTCAACATCAACACCTCAATATCTCAACATCTCAATACCTCAACATCTCAACATCTCAATACCTCAACATCAACACCCCAACATCTCAACATCTCAACACCTCAACATCAATACCTCAACATCTCAATGCCTCAACATCAACACCTTAATATCTCAACATCAACACCTCAACACCTCAACATCAACACCTCAATACCTCAATATCTCAACATCTCAACACCTCAACATCAACACCCCAACATCTCAACATCTCAACACCTCAAGATCAATACCTCAACATCTCAATGCCTCAACATCAACACCTTAATATCTCAACATCAACACCTCAACACCTCAACATCAACACCTCAATATCTCAACACCTCAATACCTCAACATCCCAATTCCTCAACATCAACACATCAATACCTCAACATCTCCATACCTCAACATCAACACCTTAATATCTCAACATCTCAATACCTCAACATCTCAATACCTCAACATCAACATCTCAACATTTCAACATCAATACCTCAACACCTCAACATCTCAACACCTCAACATCAACACCTCAACATCAACACCTCAATATCTCAACATCTCAATACCTCAACATCTCAACATCTCAATACCTCAACATCTAAGCACCTAAATACCTCAACATCTATCTATCCCTGTTCTCTCCTCTCTGCACAGACCATACAAACGCTCCACACCGCGTGGCCGCGGCCACCCTAATCTGGTGGTCCCAGCGCGCACGACCCACGTGGAGTTCCTGGTCTCCGGTAGCCTCTGGAACTGCCGATCTGCGGCCAACAAGGCAGAGTTCATCTCAGCCTATGCCTCCCTCCAGTCCCTCGACTTCCTGGCACTGACGGAAACATGGATCACCACAGATAACACTGCTACTCCTACTGCTCTCTCTTCGTCCACCCACGTGTTCTCGCACACCCCGAGAGCTTCTGGTCAGCGGGGTGGTGGCACCGGGATCCTCATCTCTCCCAAGTGGTCATTCTCTCTCTCTCCCCTTACCCATCTATCTATCGCCTCCTTTGAATTCCATGCTGTCACAGTTACCAGCCCTTTCAAGCTTAACATTCTTATCATTTATCGCCCTCCAGGTTCCCTCGGAGAGTTCATCAATGAGCTTGATGCCTTGATAAGCTCCTTTCCTGAGGACGGCTCACCTCTCACAGTCCTGGGCGACTTTAACCTCCCCACGTCTACCTTTGACTCATTCCTCTCTGCCTCCTTCTTTCCACTCCTCTCCTCTTTTGACCTCACCCTCTCACCTTCCCCCCTACTCACAAGGCAGGCAATACGCTCGACCTCATCTTTACTAGATGCTGTTCTTCCACTAACCTCACTGCAACTCCCCTCCAAGTCTCCGACCACTACCTTGTATCCTTTTCCCTCTCGCTCTCATCCAACACTTCCCACACTGCCCCTACTCGGATGGTATCGCGCCGTCCCAACCTTCGCTCTCTCTCCCCCGCTACTCTTTCCTCTTCCATCCTTTCATCTCTTCCCTCTGCTCATACCTTCTCCAACCTTTCTCCTGACTCTGCCTCCTCAACCCTCCTCTCTTCCCTTTCTGCATCCTTTGACTCTCTATGTCCCCTATCCTCCAGGCCGGCTCGGTCCTCCCCTCCCGCTCCGTGGCTCGATGACTCATTGCGAGCTCACAGAACAGAGCTCCGGGCAGCCGAGCGGAAATGGAGGAAAACCCGCCTCCCTGCGGACCTGGCATCCTTTCACTCCCTCCTCTCTACATTTTCCTCCTCTGTCTCTGCTGCTAAAGCCACTTTCTACCACTCTAAATTCCAAGCATCTGCCTCTAACCCTAGGAAGCTCTTTGCCACCTTCTCCTCCCTTCTGAATCCTCCTCCCCCTCCCCCCCCTCCTCCCTCTCTGCAGATGACTTCGTCAACCATTTTGAAAAGAAGGTCGACGACATCCGATCCTCGTTTGCTAAGTCAAACGACACCGCTGGTTCTGCTCACACTGCCCTACCCTGTGCTCTGACCTCTTTCTCCCCTCTCTCTCCAGATGAAATCTCGCTTCTTGTGACGGCCGGCCGCCCAACAACCTGCCCGCTCGACCCTATCCCCTCCTCTCTCCTCCAGACCATTTCCGGGGACCTTCTCCCTTACCTCACCTCGCTCATCAACTCATCCCTGACCGCTGGCTACGTCCCTTCCGTCTTCAAGAGAGCGAGAGTTGCACCCCTTCTGAAGAAACCAACACTCGATCCCTCCGATGTCAACAACTACAGACCAGTATCCCTTCTTTCTTTTCTCTCCAAAACTCTTGAACGTGCCGTCCTTGGCCAGCTCTCCCTCTATCTCTCTCAGAATGACCTTCTTGATCCAAATCAGTCAGGTTTCAAGACTAGTCATTCAACTGAGACTGCTCTTCTCTGCATCACGGAGGCGCTCCGCACTGCTAAAGCTAACTCTCTCTCCTCTGCTCTCATCCTTCTAGACCTATCGGCTGCCTTCGATACTGTGAACCATCAGATCCTCCTCTCCACCCTCTCCGAGTTGGGCATCTCCGGCGCGGCCCACGCTTGGATTGCGTCCTACCTGACAGGTCGCTCCTACCAGGTGGCGTGGCGAGAATCTGTCTCCTCGCCACGCGCTCTCACCACTGGTGTCCCCCAGGGCTCTGTTCTAGGCCCTCTCCTATTCTCGCTATACACCAAGTCACTTGGCTCTGTCATAACCTCACATGGTCTCTCCTATCATTGCTATGCAGACGACACACAATTAATCTTCTCCTTTCCCCCTTCTGATGACCAGGTGGCGAATCGCATCTCTGCATGTCTGGCAGACATATCAGTGTGGATGACGGATCACCACCTCAAGCTGAACCTCGGCAAGACGGAGCTGCTCTTCCTCCCGGGGAAGGACTGCCCGTTCCATGATCTCGCCATCACGGTTGACAACTCCATTGTGTCCTCCTCCCAGAGCGCTAAGAACCTTGGCGTGATCCTGGACAACACCCTGTCGTTCTCAACCAACATCATGGCGGTGGCCCGTTCCTGTAGGTTCATGCTCTACAACATCCGCAGAGTACGACCCTGCCTCACACAGGAAGCGGCGCAGGTCCTAATCCAGGCACTTGTCATCTCCCGTCTGGATTACTGCAACTCGCTGTTGGCTGGGCTCCCTGCCTGTGCCATTAAACCCCTACAACTCATCCAGAACGCCGCAGCCCGTCTGGTGTTCAACCTTCCCAAGTTCTCTCACGTCACCCCGCTCCTCCGCTCTCTCCACTGGCTTCCAGTTGAAGCTCGCATCCGCTACAAGACCATGGTGCTTGCCTACGGAGCTGTGAGGGGAACGGCACCGCAGTACCTCCAGGCTCTGATCAGGCCCTACACCCAAGCAAGGGCACTGCGTTCATCCACCTCTGGCCTGCTCGCCTCCCTACCATTGAGGAAGTACAGTTCCCGCTCAGCCCAGTCAAAACTGTTCGCTGCTCTGGCCCCCAATGGTGGAACAAACTCCCTCACGACGCCAGGACAGCGGAGTCAATCACCACCTTCCGGAGACACCTGAAACCCCACCTCTTCAAGGAATACCTAGGATAGGATAAGTAATCCTTCTCACCCCCCCCCTTAATGACTTAGATGCACTATTGTAAAGTGGCTGTTCCACTGGATGTCAGAAGGTGAATTCACCAATTTGTAAGTCGCTCTGGATAAGAGCGTCTGCTAAATGACTTAAATGTAAATGTAAACATCAACACCTCAACACCTCAATACCTCAACATCAACACCTCAACATCTCAATACCTCAACATCAACATCTCAACATCTCAATACCTCAACATCTAAGCACCTAAATACCTCAACATCAACACCTCAACATCAACACCTCAATACCTCAACATCTCAATACCTCAACATCAACACCTCAACATCTCAACACCTTAATATCTCAAAATCTCAACACCTCAACATCCCAATTCCTCAACATCAACACATCAATACCTCAACATCTCAATACCTCAACATCAACACCTCCATACCTCAACATCAACACCTTAATATCTCAACATCTCAATACCTTAACATCAACACCTCAACATCTCAACACCTCAACATCAACACCTTAATATCTCAAAATCTCAATACCTCAACATCTCAATACCTCAACATCTCAATACCTCAACATCAACACCTCAACATCCCAATACCTCAACATCAACACCTCAATACCTCAACATATCAAAACCTCAACATATCAAAACCTCAACATTTCAACATCAATACCTCAACATCTCAACGCCTCAACATCAACACCTCAACATCCCAATACCTCAACATCAACATCTCAATACCTCAACATATCAAAACCTCAACATCAACACCTCAAGATCTCAATACCTCAACACCTCAACATCAACACCACAACATCTCAACATCTCAACATCAATACCTCAAAATGTCAACGCCTCAACATCTCAATACCTCAACATCTCAATACCTCAACATCTCAATGCCTCAACACCTCAATACCTCAACATCTCAACGCCTCAACATCAACACCTCAACATCGCAATACCTCAACATCAACACCTCAACATCCCAATACCTCAACATCAACATCTCAATACCTCAACATATCAAAACCTCAACATCAACACCTCAAGATCTCAATACCTCAACACCTCAACATCAACACCACAACATCTCAACATCTCAACATCAATACCTCAAAATGTCAACGCCTCAACATCTCAACACCTCAACATCTCAATACCTCAACACCTCAATACCTCAACATATCAAAACCTAACATCAACACCTCAAGATCTCAATACCTCAATATCTCAACATCTCAACATCTCAACACCTCAACATCAACACCCCAACATCTCAACACCTCAACATCAATACCTCAACATCTCAATGCCTCAACATCAACACCTTAATATCTCAACATCAACACCTCAACACCTCAACATCAACACCTCAATACCTCAATATCTCAACATCTCAACACCTCAACATCAACACCCCAACATCTCAACATCTCAACACCTCAACATCAATACCTCAACATCTCAATGCCTCAACATCAACACCTTAATATCTCAACATCAACACCTCAACATCAACACCTCAATATCTCAACACCTCAATACCTCAACATCCCAATTCCTCAACATCAACACATCAATACCTCAACATCTCAATACCTCAACATCAACACCTCAACATCTCCATACCTCAACATCAACACCTTAATATCTCAACATCTCAATACCTCAACATCTCAATACCTCAACATCAACATCTCAACATTTCAACATCAATACCTCAACACCTCAACATCTCAACACCTCAACATCAACACCTCAATATCTCAACATCTCAATACCTCAACATCTCAACATCTCAATACCTCAACATCTCAACATCTCAATACCTCAACATCTAAGCACCTAAATACCTCAACATCAACACCTCAACATCTCAATACCTCAACATCAACACCTCAACATCCCAATACCTCAACATCAACACCTCAACATATCAAAACCTCAACATCAACACCTCAACATCTCAGCACCTAAATATCTCAACATCAACACCTCAACATCTCAATACCTCAACATCAACATCTCAACATCTCAATACCTCAACATCTAAGCACCTAAATACCGCAACATCAACACCTCAACATCTCAATACCTCAACATCAACACCTCAATACCTCAACATATCAAAACCTCAACATCAACACCTCAACATCTCAGCACCTAAATATCTCAACATCAACACCTCAACATCTCAACACCTCAACATTTCAACACCTCAATATCTCAATACCTCAACATCAACACCTCAACATTTCAACACCTCAACATTTCAACATAAACACCTCAACATCTCAATACCTCAACATCAACACCTCAACATCTCCACACCTCAACATCGACACCTTAATATCTCAACATCTCAATACCTCAACATCAACACCTCAACATCTCAATACCTCAACATTTCAACATCAATACCTCAATATCTCAACATCTCAATACCTCAACATCAACACCTCAATATCTCAACATCTCAATACCTCAACATCAACACCACAACATCCCAATACCTCAACATCAGCACATCAATACCTCAACATATCAAAACCTCAACATCAACACCTCAACATCTCAATACCTCAACATCAACACCTAAATATCTCAACATTTCAACACCTCAGCATCTCAACATCAATACCTCAACATCTCAACACCTCAACATCTCAACGCCTCAACATCAACACCTCAATATCTCAACATCCACACCTCAACACCTCAACATCAACACCTCACCATCTCACCATCTCAACACCTCAACATCAACACCTTAATATCTCAAAATCGCAATACCTCAACACCTCAACATTTCAACATCAATACCTCAACATCTCAACACCTCAACATCAACATCTCAATACCTCAACATCAACACCTCAATACCTCAACATCAACACCTCAACATCTCAATACCTCAACATCTCAGCACCTAAATATCTCAACATCAACACCTCAACACCACAACATTTTAACACCTCAACATTTCAACATCTCAACACCTCAATATCTCAACATCTCAACACCTCAACATGACACAGTGATATTGATTTAGTCTTTTCCAACTTGAAAACATGCTTGAAGTTGTATTTAAGCATTACAATGAACAGTTACCCTTTAATATATATACCCTTTAATATATCACTACCCTTTAATATATCACTACCCTTTAATATATCACTACCCTTTAATCTATCTACCCTTTAATATATCACTACCCTTTAATATATCACTACCCTTTAATATATCACTACCCTTTAATCTATCTACCGTTTAATATATCACTACCCTTTAATATATCACCACCCTTTAATATATCACCACCCTTTAATATATCACCACCCTTTAATATATCGCCACCCTTTAATCTATCTTCCCTTTAATATATCACTACCCTTTAGTATATCACTACCCTTTAATATATCACTACCCTTTAATCTATCTACCCTTTAATATATCACTACCCTTTAATATATCACTACCCTTTAATATATCACTACCCTTTAATCTATCTACCCTTTAATATATCACTACCATTTAATATATCACTACCCTTTAATATATCACCACCCTTTAATATATCACCACCCTTTAATATATCACCACCCTTTAATCTATCTACCCTTTAATATATCACTACCCTTTAGTATATCACTACCCTTTAATATATCACTACCCTTTAATATATCACTACCCTTTAATATATATACCCTTTAATATATCACTACCCTTTAATATATCACTACCCTTTAATATATCACTACCCTTTAATCTATCTACCCTTTAATATATCACTACCGTTTAATATATCACTACCCTTTAATATATCACCACCCTTTAATATATCACCACCCTTTAATATATCACCACCCTTTAATCTATCTACCCTTTAATATATCACTACCCTTTAGTATATCACTACCCTTTAATATATCACTACCCTTTAATCTATCTACCCTTTAATATATCACTACCATTTAATATATCACTACCATTTAATCTATCTACCCTTTAATATATCACCACCCTTTAATATATCACCACCCTTTAATATATCACCACCCTTTAATCTATCTACCCTTTAATATATCACTACCCTTTAGTATATCACTACCCTTTAATATATCACTACCCTTTAATATATATACCCTTTAATATATCTAACCTTTAATCTATCTACCCTTTAATATATCTACCCTTTAATATATCACTACCCTTTAATATATCACTACCCTTTAATATATCACCACCCTTTAATATATCACCACCCTTTAATATATCACCACCCTTTAATATATCACGACCCTTTAATATATCACGACCCTTTAATCTATCACTACCCTTTAATATATCACCACCCTTTAATATATCACCACCCTTTAATATATCACCACCCTTTAATCTATCTACCCTTTAATATATCACTACCCTTTAGTATATCACTACCCTTTAATATATCACTACCCTTTAATATATATACCCTTTAATATATCACTACCCTTTAATATATCACTACCCTTTAATATATCACTACCCTTTAATCTATCTACCCTTTAATATATCACTACCGTTTAATATATCACCACCCTTTAATATATCACCACCCTTTAATATATCACCACCCTTTAATCTATCTACCCTTTAATATATCACTACCCTTTAGTATATCACTACCCTTTAATATATCACTACCCTTTAATCTATCTACCCTTTAATATATCACTACCCTTTAATATATCACTACCCTTTAATCTATCTACCCTTTAATATATCACTACCATTTAATATATCACTACCATTTAATATATCACTACCATTTAATATATCACTACCCTTTAATATATCACCACCCTTTAATATATCACCACCCTTTAATCTATCTACCCTTTAATATATCACTACCCTTTAGTATATCACTACCCTTTAATATATCACTACCCTTTAATATATATACCCTTTAATATATCTAACCTTTAATCTATCTACCCTTTAATCTATCTACCATTTAATATATCACTACCCTTTAATATATCACCACCCTTTAATATATCACCACCCTTTAATATATCACTACCCTTTAATATATCACGACCCTTTAATCTATCTACCCTTTAATATATCACTACCCTTTAATATATCACTACCCTTTAATATTTCACTACCCTTTAATATATCACTACCCTTTAATATATCTACCCTTTAATATATCTACCCTTTAATATATCACCACCCTTTAATATATCACTACCCTTTAATATATCACTACCCTTTAATATATCACTACCCTTTAATATATCACTACTCTTTAATCTATCTACCCTTTAATAAAGCACTACCCTTTAATATATCACTACCCTTTAATCTATGTACCATTTAATATATCACTACCCTTTAATATATCACTACCCTTTAATATATCTACCCTTTAATATATCATTACCCTTTAATATATCATTACCCTTTAATATATCACTACCCTTGAATATATCACTACCCTTGAATATATCACTACCCTTTAATATATCACTACCCTTTAATATATCACTACCCTTTAATATATCACTACCATTTAATATATCACTACCCTTTAATCTATCACTACCCTTTAATCTATCACTACCCTTTAATCTATCACTACCCTTTAATCTATCACTACCCTTTAATCTATCTACCCTTTAATATATCACTACCCTTTAATATATCACTACCCTTTAATATATCATTACCCTTTAATATATCTACCCTTTAATATATCACTACCCTTGAATATATCACTACCCTTGAATTAATATATCTACCCTTTAATATATCACTACCCGTTAACATATCTACCCTTTAATATATCACTACCCTTTAATCTATCACTACCCTTTAATCTATCACTACCCTTTAATCTATCACTACCCTTGAATATATCACTACCCTTGAATTAATATATCTACCCTTTAATATATCACTACCCGTTAACATATCTACCCTTTAATATATCACTACCCTTTAATCTATCACTACCCTTTAATATATCACTACCCTTTAATATATCACTACCCTTTAATCTATCACTACCCTTTAATCTATCACTACCCTTTAATCTATCACTACCCTTTAATCTATCACTACCCTTTAATCTATCACTACCCTTTAATATATCACTACCCTTTAATATATCACTACCCTTTAATATATCACTACCCTTTAATATATCACTACCCTTTAATATATCACTACCCTTTAATATATCATTACCCTTTAATATATCACTACCCTTGAATATATCACTACCCTTGAATTAATATATCTACCCTTTAATATATCACTACCCTTTAATCTATCTACCATTTAATATATCACTACCCGTTAATATATCTACCCTTTAATATATCACTACCCTTTAATCTATCACTACCCTTTAATCTATCACTACCCTTTAATCTATCACTACCCTTTAATCTATCTACCCTTTAATATATCACTACCCTTTAATATATCACTACCCTTTAATATATCACTACCCTTTAATATATCACTACCCTTTAATATATCTACTATATCTTTGATAGGATAATTATCTGTTAATTGAATGATTAGAATATTCTGCCCTGAAACATATAATTGTATGGAATTGATTAGAATGTATGAAATCCTAATCAATACACGTAGTCCTAGTCAGAATTAGGGTAAAACAATATCTTTATGGTATTTTAAACACAAACTGTCTGAGCTTGGTGCCGACCTGACTAGAGATTTGGGAGAGAACGGGGAGTACGTCTCGAGGACAAGGTCACTATCTCTGTCGGCTGGGTAGTGAGACAGACAGTGTGCGCGTAGCAGGACATGTGTGTGCGTATGTTTGTGGGTATGTATGTTTGTGTGTATGTGTGGGCGTGAGAAGTCAGTATAAAATGAATTGATTTGTATTCTTGACTTCAGAACATTCCGTGAATAAAAGTCCACTGACACATCACCATCCACACTGACCCACATGTGGGATCTACCTCACAACAGTTACCAATTATTATTATAATAAAAAAAGATATATATATATATATATATATATATATATATATAACCTTTATTTCAACTAGGCATGTCAGTTTAAGAACAAATTCTTATTTTCAATGACGGCCTAGGAACAGTTCGGTTTACTGCCTTGATATATATCCTCCTGTTTGGCCCTGTCCGGGGGTGTCCTCGGATGGGGCCACAGTGTCTCCTGACCCCTCCTGTCTCAGCCTCCAGTATTTAGGTCCTGAGCCCTAGGACCATGCCTCAGGACTACCTGACATGATGACTCCTTGCTGTCCCCAGTCCACCTGGCCGTGCTGCTGCTCCAGTTTCAACTGTTCTGCCTGTGATTATTATTATTTGACCGTGCTGGTCATTTATGAACATTTGAACATCTTGGCCATGTTCTGTTATAATCTCCACCCGGCACAGCCAGAAGAGGACTGGCCACCCCTCATAGCCTGGTTCCTCTCTAGGTTTCTTCCTAGGTTCTGGCCTTTCTAGGGAGTTTTTCCTAGCCACCGTGCTTCTACACCTGCATTGCTTGCTGTTTGGGGTTTTAGACTGGGTTTCTGTACAGCACTGAGATATCAGCTGATGTACGAAGGGCTTTATAAATACATTTGGCTTGATTTGATTCGATCAATGGCAGAACAACAGATTTTTACCTTGTCAGCTTGAGGATTCGATCTTGCAACCTTTCAGTTACAAGTCCAACGCTCTAACCATTGAGAGATCATGAGAGATGTGTGTGTGTGTGTGTGTGTGTGTGTACAGTGGTTCCTAAATTAAACGTTTTGACTTCTTGCCGCAGCACACTGAGATAGATTGTGGTATATTGTGATACACTGTGTCGGTCGCAAGAGAGTTAGAACGCTGATTCTGCTGTTGGGTTCGGTGAAATACATTGGTACCCAGGCGCTAATGTGTCTCTCTTCTCACTGAATGAATGACGTCAATTGAAGAAAGTGTGATAGAAACCAGAAATAAACTGACAATCGAGCACTTCACAACTGAATGATGAAGAGGAAGAAGAAGAGGGTTAATTGAATGTAGAACAATAGTTTAAGAATTGCTTTTCCTCTGTCCAGCATACACACCCAGAAAAAAATACACTTCATTTTTTAATTTTTTTTATACTTGGTCAGAAGAAGCTGTTACTGGACTGTACTGACTAAAACAGTTGTTAACCTTTAAGGTTTATATTCTAAGTGAAACAAAAATGTTCAGTAATATTCCATGATGTTCTTAAAAATATATGTGTTGACTGAATATACGCGAGTCGTGTCTGCTAAATGAACAAGTTGACGGAACAGCCATTATAGCCTCGGGCTACTGAGCACAAATAAATAAAATTCAAAACGACAGCAGCAAACGAAGCAGACAATGTGGAGTGGGTCTTTGCTGATGTGAAAAAGAAGCTGAATGAAAGAGTACAGGGAAGAAAACCCCACAGGCCAGCCGTCTGCATTGGCCTCATTTATAGACCTTTGTAGATACAGGTGGGGAAAAAGGTTTCCTGTATTTTCAAGACCTGAGCTATTGAAATGTTGTTTTTTTTGTTATGTGTTACCTTTACTAGTGGAGTGTTACAGAAATAATCATGGGGTGGTAGAGAGTCAGACAGAATGGAGGGAATAGATAACAACAACAGAGAGAATCATGGGGTGATAGAGAGTCAGGCAGAATGGAGGGAATCATGGGGTGGTAGAGAGTCAGGCAGAATGGAGTGAATAGATAACAACAACAACAGAGAGAATCGTGGGGTGGTAGAGAGTCAGACAGAATGGAGGGAATAGATAACAACAACAACAGAGAGAATCATGGGGTGGTAGAGAGTCAGGCAGAATGGAGGGAATAGATAACAACAACAAACAGAGAGAATCATGGGGTGGTAGAGAGTCAGGCAGAATGGAGGGAATAGATAACAACAACAGAGAGAATCGTGGGGTGGTAGAGAGTCAGGCAGAATGGAGGGAATAGATAACAACAACAAACAGAGAGAATCATGGGGTGGTAGAGAGTCAGGCAGAATGGAGGGAATAGATAACAACAACAGAGAGAATCGTGGGGTGGTAGAGAATCAGGCAGAATGGAGGGAATAGATAACAACAACAACAGAGAGAATCATGGGGTGGTAGAGAGTCAGGCAGAATGGAGGGAATCATGGGGTGGTAGAGAGTCAGGCAGAATGGAGGGAATAGATAACAACAACAACAGAAAGAATCATGTGGTTGGTAGAGAGTCAGGCAGAATGGAGGGAATATATAACAACAACAACAGAGAGAATCATGGGGTGGTAGAGAGTCAGGCAGAAAAGGAAAGTGCACTGTACTGTAAGTACACTACAATGCTGTGGCTTGGCTCTCTTACCTATGCATTCAATATATTAGAATACAAAAGAAGCCATCCACTTTTGATGGGCTACCAGCAGGACAATATACTCTTTATGGACTATCAGCAGGACATTATACCCTTGATGGTCTAACAGCAGGACATTATACCCTTGATGGTCTATCAGCAGGGCATTATACCCTTGATGATCTATCAACAGGACAATAGACTCTGGTCAAGTTGATTTATATTTTCAGGGACTTGGGAGAGAGGAGGGTGCACTAGCTAGCCAACTACGATTAACTTACAGTCACGTCAAATAGTGCAGACAGAATAACAACAAAGTAGCTGCATTTGTTTAAGTTTTCTAGCGACATCTATTTGGATACATCCATAACAATGAGCTAATGAGACTCGATTTCAACTGGCGCAAAAAAAATGGGCTCATTCGTCATTACACTGTTGTTCAGAGGAGCTAGCCAACAACACAGCTAACACAATCACTTACAACTGAAGCCGGAAAGACTGCAAACTAACTGCCTGCCTGCCTGCCTCGTCCCGACTCGTTCATTACTATCAATTAACTTTTTGTCCTGAATTTTTATTTTACCTTTATTTAACCAGGCAAGTCAGTGAAGAACAAATTCTTATTTTCAATGACGGCCTAGGAACAGTGGGTTAGCTGCCTGTTCAGGGGCGGAATGACAGATTTGTACCTTGTCAGTTTGGGGGTTTGAACTTGCAACCTTCCGGTTACTAGTCCAACACTCTAACCACTAGGCTACCCTGCCGCCCCATAAGGGGTTTAGTTTGGGGCAAATCCAATACAACACATTCCTGAGTATCACTTCATATTGTCAAGCATTGTGGTGGCTGCATCATGTTATGGCTATGCTTGTAATCGTTAAGGACTGGGGAGTTTTTCACGATAAAAAGAAACGGAACAAAGCTAAGCACAGGCAAAATCCTAGAGGAAAACCTGGTTCAGTCTGCTTTCCACCAGACACTGGGAGATTAATTCACCAAGACAATAACCTCAAACACAAGGCCAAATCTACACTGGAGTTGCTTGACAAGAACACAGTGAATATTCCTGAGTGGCCGAGTTACAGTTTTGATGAAAATTTTCTTTAAATTCTATGGCAAGACCAGAAGATGGTTGTCTAGCAGTGATCAACAACCAATTTGTGTTTTTGCACGACAATGGAATGATTTGAATTGAAACATTGGACCATTTTAATCCTAAAGTGTATTTACAATCGGAGGGGGGGGGGGGGGGGTTCTGCTCGGCCTCTAAAGCCGAGGTTTAATAAATGGTGTTCAAAGATGGCCCCTGGTGGTTTGAATTAGTAATGCACCTTACCATTCCACAGCATAACGCTATACCGTAGTATGAAGCAACTTTTATTTGAGGAACAACTGTCTCTCACTCTCTCACTCACTCACTCACTCACTCACTCACTCACTCACTCACTCACTCACTCACTCACTCACTCACTCTCTCACTCTCTCACTCACTCTCTCACTCTCACTCACTCTCTCACTCACTCTCTCACTCTCACTCACTCACTCTCTCAGTCTCTCACTCACTCTCACTCACTCACTCTCTCAGTCTCTCTCAGTCTCTCTCAGTCTCTCTCAGTCTCTCTCTGTCTCTCTCTGTCTCTCTCTGTCTCTCTCTGTCTCTCTCTGTCTCTCTCTGTCTCTCTCTGTGATTTACAACTCAGGATGTACAGGGAGCTGACAAACACAAACCTGAACATTTCCTTTACCTTTCTCTCTACCATCAGCACTTTTCAACCTCACCCAATGTATACTAACACACACACACACACACACACACACACACACACACACACACACACACACACACACACACACACACACACACACACACACACACACACACACACACACACACACACACACACACACACACACACACACACACACACACACACACACACACACACACACACACCATTCTCCAGCACATAATTTTCCATGAAGAAGCATTTTACTTACATGCTTACACTGCAATAGCAAAAAAACATACACGTCAGGTCCATGTGGGTGCTGACAGAGAGATATTCTATGAATAAAGACTATTTTAATCTCCCCTTTTATGTAACCGAACTCTATTGTAAATACTGAAGGTATTTTCTTTAAAATAAAAATGTCTTGATTTAGCTGAAAGAAGTTGTTAGAAATCCAACTATTTAAATCACTAATAAAGTCAAGAATCCTCTGGCGACACAGAAATGTAAAGTCGTGTATTGTCTGCGTAGCAGGGAAAATCAAAGCTGTGCTTTCTGATAACACTGCCAAGGGGTAACATATGTAAACCCGAACAGTAACGGAACCAAAATTGAACCTTGTGGAGCGCCAAATGTTATATGTATTTTCTCTGAGTTATGTACAACAATAAAACAAAACTCTTGACAGGTTAAATAGGTCCTGAACCAATTGAACTGGACCGGAGAGGCCAACCCACCTCTCCAGTCTGTCCAGAAGGACATCATGGTCAACAGAGGCGAATTCAGCCCTTAATAAATCCAAGAGTACAAGGACAGAGAGCTGTTTGGCATCTGTGTTGGCTCTAAGATCATTTACCACTTTAACAAAGAATATGTCCGTGTTGTGGTGGGCACGAAAACTAGAATATATATATTTTTCAATTTTTCAAAAATACAGTTGGCACTTCAAAAAATGATTTTGCTGTTTGAAAACCAATTTCTCCAGAATTTGTCTTTAGGAATGGAAGGTTGGAACTTAAGGGGTTTCACCATAGTAGTTTTTTAGTACAGTGGGGAAAGTGCCTGTGAACAGGAAGTGATTAACAATAAAAAGCCAGACTCAATGGACAACATACCAAACTACCAATAATCCAATGTCATGCTCGCTCAAACGATGCCAAAGAGGAAGACGAAGAGCTGCTCTATAACAATAGAGAAGTAGAGAAGACACCTGCTCAAGACCTGCTCTTCGTCATGGGAAACCTGAATGGAAAGGTTGGCACTGACAACACCATCTACGAGAGAACAATGGGGAAGCATGGCTGTGGAGAGATTAATGACAACGGTGAGAGACTGGCAACATTCTGCGTCACCTGATGATTAGTGGCAGCCTGTTTCCTCACAAGAATATCCACAAACTGACATGGTACTTTCCTACTGGAAGAGACAAGAACCAGATTGACCTGATGATCAACGGCAAGCGAAGACGCTCGCTGAGAGAAGTCAAGGTGTGAAGGGAGGCAGATGTTACCAGTGACCACCATCTTGTGACTGCCGACATCACACTAAAGCTGAAACGTTCAAGACCACCAACAAAAGGAACAACAAGATTTGATGTTGGCATGCTGAGGGGCCAAACCATCAAGAAAAACTTCACAATGCAAGTTCACAACAAGTATAAAGCCCTTTCAAACAACACAGAAGAAGGCAACTGAGGGGAATATAGACAGGAAGTGGGAGAAAGTAGTTCAAGCTTACAGTGAAAGTGGCAAGGAAACCACCAGACAAAGAAGAAGAAGGCAACTCAAATCATGGATCAACCCAGAAGCATGGAAAGTAATCAAGGAATGGATCACCCAAGTAACATGGGAAATGATTGATGAATGGATCACCCAAGTAACATGGGAAATGATTGATAAATGGATCACCCAAGTAACATGGGAAATGATCAAGGAATGGATCACCCAAGTAACATGGGAAATTACAGAGGGGAAGAAAAAAAACAGATGTCAAAATCACAAAGGCTGAAACAGAAACTGGAGGAGCAGTACAGAAAAATCAACACACAAGTCAAAAGACTAGTAAGAAGAGACAATAGGGCCTACCTAGAGGAGAGACAACAGGGCCTCCCTGGAGGAGAGACAACAGGGCCTAACTAGAGGAGAGACAACAGGGCCTACCTGGAAGAGAGACAACAGGGCCTACCTAGAGGAGAGACAACAGGGCCTACCTAGAGGAGAGACAACAGGGCCTACCTAGAGGAGAGACAACAGGGCCTACCTAGAGGAGAGACAACAGGGCCTACCTAGAGGAGAGACAATAGGGCCTACCTAGAGGAGAGACAACAGGGCCTACCTAGACGAGAGACAACAGGGCCTACCTAGACGAGAGACAACAGGGCCTACCTAGAGGAGAGACAACAGGGCCTACCTAGAGGAGAGACAACAGGGCCTACCTAGAGGAGAGACAATAGGGCCTACCTAGAGGAGAGACAACAGGGCCTACCTAGACGAGAGACAACAGGGCCTACCTGGAGGAGAGAAAACAGGGCCTACCTGGAAGAGAGACAACAGGGCCTACCTAGAGGAGAGACAACAGGGCCTACCTAGAGGAAAGACAACAGGGCCTACCTGGAGGAGAGACAACAGGGCCTACCTAGAGGAGAGACAACAGGGCCTACCTGGAGGGAGAGACAAAAGGGCCTACCTAGAGGAGAGACAACAGGGCCTACCTAGAGGAGAGACAACAGGGCCTACCTAGAGGAGAGAAAACAGGGCCTACCTGGAAGAGAGACAACAGGGCCTACCTAGAGGAGAGACAACAGGGCCTACCTAGAGGAAAGACAACAGGGCCTACCTGGAGGAGAGACAACAGGGCCTACCTAGAGGAGAGACAACAGGGCCTACCTAGAGGAGAGACAACAGGGCCTACCTAGAGGAGAGACAATAGGGCCTACCTAGAGGAGAGACAACAGGGCCTACCTAGAGGAGAGACAACAGGGCCTACCTAGAGGAGAGACAACAGGGCCTACCTGGAGGAGAGACAACAGGGCCTACCTAGAGGAGAGACAATAGGGCCTACCTAGAGGAGAGACAACAGGGCCTACCTAGAGGAGAGACAATAGGGCCTAACCTAACATGTGGCAGAAAATTCAAGTCAAATACTCAAGTCAAAGACAAGCAAGGCAATCTCCTGACTACAGAAAATGAACAGAAAGCAAGATGGACAGAACATTTCAGAGAGGTCCTCAACAGAGAACCCTCTGTGAATCCATTTGACACACCTGAAGCTGCTCCAGAAGATCCGGACTTAAACACCGACCCACCAACCAAAGAAGAAATAATAACTACCATCAAGTCAGTAAAGAATGGGAAAGCTCCTGATAACCTCAATGCAGAGCTGTTCAAAGAACATCCTTCTTCCACTGATCACTGACATCTGGATGGAGGGAAAGAAACCTTCAGACTGGACCAAGAGGGTCATCATACCGGTGCAGAAGAGGGACACACCTTCCGATTGCAACACCTGGACGGGCGTTACACTTTTATCCGTTCACAGCAAGATTTTTTTTTTTGCAAGATTATTGTACAACGGATGTCTTCAGCTGTAGACAAAGTGCTTAGGAAGGAACAAGTGGTTTTTTGGGGAGGAAGGAGCTGTACAGACCAGATCTTCACCCTCAGGAGCATCATTGAGCAATTTAGTGAGTGGCAATGAAAACTCTACATCAACTTTACTGATCTCCAGAAAACTGAAAACTCTTCATAAACTTTACTGACTTCCAGAAGGCTGAAAACTCTTCATCAACTTTACTGACTTCTAGAGGGCCGAAAGCCTATGGAAGATCTTGAGAATTTATGTAATCCCCACCCATGCTGTTAACATCATAAAACAGTTCTACAGCAACTGCTTTGCTGTTAAGTCTGGAGTTCGACAGGGTTGTGTGATGACAGCCTTACTCTTCAACCTGGCAATAGACGGGGTCATGCGGCGAACAAAATATGATAAGGCAAGAGGAATAGGATGGACCTTGTATTGTACTCTAGAAGACATTGACTCAGGCAAGAGGAACAGGATGGACCTTGTATTGTACTCTAGAAGACATTGACTCAGGCAAGAGGAATAGGATGGACCTTGTATTGTACTCTAGAAGACATTGACTCAGGCAAGAGGAACAGGATGGACCTTGTATTGTACTCTAGAAGACATTGACTCAGGCAAGAGGAACAGGATGGACCTTGTATTGTACTCTAGAAGACATTGACTCAGGCAAGAGGAACAGGATGGACCTTGTATTGTACTCTAGAAGACATTGACTCAGGCAAGAGGAACAGGATGGACCTTGTATTGTACTCTAGAAGACATTGACTCAGGCAAGAGGAACAGGATGGACCTTGTATTGTCCTCTAGAAGACATTGACTCAGGCAAGGGGAATAGGATGGACCTTGTATTGTACTCTAGAAGACATTGACTCAGGCAAGAGGAACAGGATGGACCTTGTATTGTACTCTAGAAGACATTGACTCAGGCAAGGGGAATAGGATGGACCTTGTATTGTACTCTAGAAGACATTGACTCAGGCAAGAGGAACAGGATGGACCTTGTATTGTACTCTAGAAGACATTGACTCAGGCAAGAGGAACAGGATGGACCTTGTATTGTACTCTAGAAGACATTGACTCAGGCAAGGGGAATAGGATGGACCTTGTATTGTACTCTAGAAGACATTGACTCAGGCAAGAGGAACAGGATGGACCTTGTATTGTACTCTAGAAGACATTGACTCAGGCAAGAGGAACAGGATGGACCTTGTATTGTACTCTAGAAGACATTGACTCAGGCAAGAGGAACAGGATGGACCTTGTATTGTACTCTAGAAGACATTGACTCAGGCAAGAGGAACAGGATGGACCTTGTATTGTACTCTAGAAGACATTGACTCAGGCAAGAGGAACAGGATGGACCTTGTATTGTCCTCTAGAAGACATTGACTCAGGCAAGGGGAATAGGATGGACCTTGTATTGTACTCTAGAAGACATTGACTCAGGCAAGAGGAACAGGATGGACCTTGTATTGTACTCTAGAAGACATTGACTCAGGCAAGAGGAACAGGATGGACCTTGTATTGTACTCTAGAAGACATTGACTCAGGCAAGGGGAATAGGATGGACCTTGTATTGTCCTCTAGAAGACATTGACTCAGGCAAGGGGAATAGGATGGACCTTGTATTGTCCTCTAGAAGACATTGACTCAGGCAAGAGGAATAGGATGGACCTTGTATTGTACTCTAGAAGACATTGACCCAGGCAAGAGGAACAGGATGGACCTTGTATTGTACTCTAGAAGACATTGACTCAGGCAAGAGGAACAGGATGGACCTTGTATTGTACTCTAGAAGACATTGACTCAGGCAAGAGGAACAGGATGGACCTTGTATTGTACTCTAGAAGACATTGACTCAGGCAAGAGGAACAGGATGGACCTTGTATTGTACTCTAGAAGACATTGACTCAGGCAAGAGGAACAGGATGGACCTTGTATTGTACTCTAGAAGACATTGACTCAGGCAAGAGGAACAGGATGGACCTTGTATTGTACTCTAGAAGACATTGACTCAGGCAAGAGGAACAGGATGGACCTTGTATTGTACTCTAGAAGACATTGACTCAGGCAAGAGGAACAGGATGGACCTTGTATTGTCCTCTAGAAGACATTGACTCAGGCAAGAGGAACAGGATGGACCTTGTATTGTACTCTAGAAGACATTGACTCAGGCAAGAGGAACAGGATGGACCTTGTATTGTACTCTAGAAGACATTGACTCAGGCAAGAGGAACAGGATGGACCTTGTATTGTACTCTAGAAGACATTGACTCAGGCAAGAGGAACAGGATGGACCTTGTATTGTACTCTAGAAGACATTGACTCAGGCAAGAGGAACAGGATGGACCTTGTATTGTACTCTAGAAGACATTGACTCAGGCAAGAGGAACAGGATGGACCTTGTATTGTACTCTAGAAGACATTGACTCAGGCAAGAGGAACAGGATGGACCTTGTATTGAACTCTAGAAGACATTGACTCAGGCAAGAGGAATAGGATGGACCTTGTATTGTACTCTAGAAGACATTGACTCAGGCAAGAGGAATAGGATGGACCTTGTATTGTACTCTAGAAGACATTGACTCAGGCAAGAGGAACAGGATGGACCTTGTATTGCCCTCTAGAAGATATTGACTCAGGCAAGAGGAACAGGATGGACCTTGTATTGCACTCTAGAAGACATTGACTCAGGCAAGAGGAACAGGATGGACCTTGTATTGTACTCTAGAAGACATTGACTCAGGCAAGAGGAACAGGATGGACCTTGTATTGTACTCTAGAAGACATTGACTCAGGCAAGAGGAACAGGATGGACCTTGTATTGTACTCTAGAAGACATTGACTCAGGCAAGAGGAACAGGATGGACCTTGTATTGTACTCTAGAAGACATTGACTCAGGCAAGAGGAACAGGATGGACCTTGTATTGTACTCTAGAAGACATTGACTCAGGCAAGAGGAATAGGATGGACCTTGTATTGTACTCTAGAAGACATTGACTCAGGCAAGAGGAACAGGATGGACCTTGTATTGTACTCTAGAAGACATTGACTCAGGCAAGAGGAACAGGATGGACCTTGTAATGTGCTCTAGAAGACATTGACTCAGGCAAGAGGAACAGGATGGACCTTGTATTGTACTCTAGAAGACATTGACTCAGGCAAGAGGAACAGGATGGACCTTGTAATGTACTCTAGAAGACATTGACTCAGGCAAGAGGAACAGGATGGACCTTGTATTGTACTCTAGAAGACATTGACTCAGGCAAGAGGAACAGGATGGACCTTGTATTGTACTCTAGCAGACATTGACTCAGGCAAGAGGAACAGGATGGACCTTGTATTGTACTCTAGAAGACATTGACTCAGGCAAGAGGAACAGGATGGACCTTGTAATGTACTCTAGAAGACATTGACTCAGGCAAGAGGAACAGGATGGACCTTGTATTGTACTCTAGAAGACATTGACTCAGGCAAGAGGAACAGGATGGACCTTGTAATGTACTCTAGAAGACATTGACTCAGGCAAGAGGAACAGGATGGACCTTGTATTGTACTCTAGAAGACATTGACTCAGGCAAGAGGAACAGGATGGACCTTGTATTGTACTCTAGAAGACATTGACTCAGGCAAGAGGAACAGGATGGACCTTGTATTGTACTCTAGAAGATATTGACTCAGGCAAGGTAACCAGTCTAAATGACTTTCGCCCCAAAGCACACACATCTGAAGATATGAAATACTTTGAAAAGCTGGTCATGGCACACATCAACAACCCAGAAACCCTAGACCCAGTCCAATTTGAATCCCGCCCCAACAGATCCACAGATGACGCCAGCTCTATTGCACTCCACACTGCCCTTTATTCCTAGTTATATGCACATATCTACCTCAATGACCTCGTACCCCTGCACATCGACTCGGTACTGGTACCCCGTGTATATAGCCAAACTATCGTTACTCATTGTGTATTTAATATGACGTGTTTTACTTTTCTATTTTATTCTCCATTTTCTTTCTCTCTACGTTGTTGGGAAGTAAGTAAGCATTCCACTGTTAGTCCACACCTGTTGTTTTACGAAGCAGTTTTACAAATACAATTCTATTTGATTTGCCACACACGGTCAGAGAGGGAGGAGCTACCTGAGAGATACTGCGTGATGTCCGTACATCTCCCGGACCGCCGCCAGGTCTGCCTCCAGCTGGGGGTGCTTGTGGAGCTCGCCATCGTAGTTCACCTATCAGAGACGTCAGTTAATCAGTCAATCAAATGGGTTTTAAATCCCTTTTTCCATCAGCAGTAGAGTCGCAAAGCTCTTCATAGTAACGTGACCTGGTTCCTGACATCTCAGTAAGACAAATTAATGGTGTTCCAAAAGAGTTCCAGTTTCCAGGACCACAAATACAAATTCCTTCCAGACACCATTGCCCTAGAGCACACAAAAAATTATACTTACCTCGGCCTAAACATCAGTGCCACAGGTAACTTCCACAAAGCTGTGAACGAGCTGAGAGACAAGGCAAGAAAGGCACTCTATTCCATCAAAAGGAACATAAAATTCGACATACCAATTAGGATCTGGCTAAAAATACTTGAATCAGTCATAGAACCCATTGCCCTTTATGGTTGTGAGGTCTGGGGTCCGCTCACCAACCAAGACTTCACAAAATGGGACAAACACCAAACTGAGACTCTGCATGCAGAATTCTGTAAAAATATCCTCTGTGTACAACGTAGAACACCAAATAATGCATGCAGAGCAGTGTTAGGCCGATACCCACTAATTATCAAAATCCAGAAAACATGTCACGCCCTGACCATAGAAATCCATTTTATGTCTCTATTTTGGTTTGGTCAGTGCTTGAGTTGGGGTGGGCATTCTATGTTTTGTGTTCTATGTTTTCTATTTCTGTGTGTTTGGCCGGATGTGGTTCTCAATCAGAGGCAGCTGTCTATCGTTGTCTCTGATTGAGAACCATAATTAGGGAGCCTTTTCCCTGTGTTTTGTGGGTAGTTATTTTCTGTTTTGTGTGTCTGCACCAGATAGAACTGTTCCACTTTGTTATTTTTTTGTTCTTAGTGTTCAGTTTTATTAAAAATCATGAACACATAGCACCTTGATCCTCTTACTTCAAACAGCCATTACAAAACAGCCGTTAAATTATACAACCACCTAAAAGGAAGCGATTCCCAAACCTTCCATAACAAAGCCATCACCTACAGAGAGATGAACATGGTCCAAACAGACCCCACAGAGACCCAGGACAGCAACACAATTAAACCAAATCATGAGAAGAAAAAAGATAACTACTTGACACATTGGAAAGAATTAACAAAAAAACAGAGCAAACTAGAATGCTATTTGGCCCTAAACAGAGAGTACACAGTGGCAGAATACCTGACCACTGTGACTGACCCCAACTTAAGGAAAGCTTTGACTATGTACAGACTTGGTGAGCATAGCCTTGCTATTGAGAAAGGCCGCCGTAGGCAGACATGGCTCTCAAGAGAAGACAGGCTATGTGCTCACTGCCCACAAAATGAGATGGAAACTGAGCTGCACTTCCTAACCTCCTGCCAAATGTATGACCATATTAGAGAGACATATTTCTATCAGATAACACAGATCCACAAAGAATTCAACTCCCATATCTACTGGGTGAAATTCCACAGTGTGCCATCACAGCAGCAAGATTTGTGACCTGTTGCCACGAGAAAAGGGGAATCAGTGAAGAACAAACACCATTGTAAATATAACCCATATTTTCCCTTGTGTACTTTAAACACGTGTACATTGTTACAACACTATATATATATAGTGTTGTAACAATGTACACATTCAATTCAAGGGGCTTTATTGGCATGGGAAAACGTGTTAACATTGCCAAAGCAAGTGATGTAGATAATATACAAAAGTGAAATATGACATTTGTAATGTCTTTATTGTTTTGAAACTTCTGTATGTGTAATTTTTATTGTACATTTTTATTGTTTATTTCACTTTTGTATATTATCTACCTCACTTGCTTTGGCAATGTTAACACATGTCTCCCATGCCAATAAAGCCCCTTTATTGAATTGAAAAATTGAGAGAGAGAGAGGGAGGGAGAATGAAAGACAGAGAGAGAGAGTGAGAGGGAGAGAGAGAGACAGAGAGAGAGAGAGTGACAGAGGGAGAGAGAGAGAGAGAGAGAGAGACAGAGAGAGAACGAGAGAACGAGAGACAGACAGAGATAGAGAGAGAGAGAGAGAGAGAGAGAGAGAGAGAGAGAGAGAGAGAGAGAGAGGGACAATCGGTCATCAGAATACATGTATATTTCCATATACAGATGGACTGGGTTAATTTGGGCAATGGAAATGTCCCACTACAGTGAGTGGGATATGAGCCGCAGGCCCCTTTCTGAGTGAGCTGACTGAAAAAAAGACTAAAAATATAAAAGTGCTTTATACTTGATGAGTTTAGGACTACATTGGGGAAATCTGCCATGAACTCAGGAGGCCAGGGGAGGCCTCTCTTCAGAGCTGCTGGGTCTATATAAGGAGTTACTGCCACTGTACAATCTTAGAACAATATTTGCAAAAAGGGTTCTTCGGGTGTTCTACATGGAACCTAAAGGGCTCTTCAAAAGGTTTCTTCTATGGGGACAGCCGAAGAACACTTTTGCAAGAGGGGTATATAGCCTCTCTACTGTATATAGCCTCTCTACTGTATATAGCCTCTCTACTGTATATCACCTCTCTACTGTTATAGCCTCTCTACTGTTATAGCCTCTCTACTGTATATAGCCTCTCTACTGTATATAGCCTCTCTACTGTATATCACCTCTCTACTGTTATAGCCTCTCTACTGTATATAGCCTCTCTACTGTATATCACCTCTCTACTGTTATAGCCTCTCTACTGTATATAGCCTCTCTACTGTATATAGCCTCTCTACTGTATATAGCCTCTCTACTGTATATAACCTCTCTACTGTATATAGCCTCTCTACTGTATATCACCTCTCTACTGTTACAGCCTCTCTACTGTATATAGCCTCTCTACTGTATATAGCCTCTCTACTGTATATAGCCTCTCTACTGTATATAGCCTCTCTACTGTATATAACCTCTCTACTGTATATAACCTCTCTACTGTATATAGCCTCTCTCCTGTATATAGCCTCTCTACTGTATATTACCCCTCTACTGTATATTACCCCTCTACTGTATATAGCCTCTCTACTGTATATAGCCTCTCTACTGTTATAGCCTCTCTACTGTATATAACCTCTCTACTGTATATAGCCTCTCTACTGTATATCACCTCTCTACTGTATATTACCCCTCTACTGTATATAGCCTCTCTATTGTATAGAGCCTCTCTACTATTATAGCCTCTCTACTGTATATAGCCTCTCTACTGTTATAGCCTCTCTACTGTATATAGCCTCTCTACTGTATATAGCCTCTCTACTGTATATAGCCTCTCTACTGTATATCACCTCTCTACTGTATATCACCTCTCTACTGTTATAGCCTCTCTACTGTATATAACCTCTGTACTGTATATAGCCTCTCTACTGTATATAGCCTCTCTACTGTATATAGCCTCTACTGTATATAGCCTCTACTGTATATAGCCTCTCTACTGTATATAGCCTCTCTACTGTATATAACCTCTCTACTGTATATAGCCTCTCTACTGTATATAGCCTCTACTGTATATAGCCTCTCTACTGTATATAGCCTCTCTACTGTATATAACCTCTCTACTGTATATAACCTCTCTACTGTATATAGCCTCTCTACTGTATATAGCCTCTCTACTGTATATAGCCTCTCTACTGTATATAGCCTCTACTGTATATAGCCTCTACTGTATATAGCCTCTCTACTGTATATAGCCTCTCTACTGTATATAACCTCTCTACTGTATATCGCCTCTCTACTGTATATAGCCTCTCTACTGTATATAGCCTCTCTACTGTATATAGCCTCTCTACTGTATATAGCCTCTCTACTGTATATAGCCTCTCTACTGTATATAACCTCTCTACTGTATAGAGCCTCTCTACTATTATAGCCTCTCTACTGTATATAGCCTCTCTACTGTATATAACCTCTCTACTGTATATAGCCTCTCTACTGTATATAGCCTCTCTATTATTATAGCCTCTCTACTGTACATATCCTCTCTACTGTATATAGCCTCTCTA